>NW_006800281.1:140696-155750 GCF_000485575.1 Poecilia formosa
AGAGACCAGCCGCACCAAGAAAGACGCCAAAGATGATTGTTGTCTCGTTGTGACGGGGTGCTGCTGGTCTGACTGTACCTCTGTGACTGTTCTCACATTTCCACGTGAACCCACCGCGTGTTTGTGTGACCCTTGACCCTTGATGTGACATCACGTGACCGGAGCGGTGGCTGACATTCTTCTACATTGTGCTTTTTTGGGGAAGGAATGGCGGTCTGTGGTCATCTGGTAACTTCAATTGGTCTTTTTTGTAGCTTATTTTTGTGTCTATGATGAAATTAAAACAGATGGTTTTCATGAGACGGTGTGACTCAAACTTTATTCAAACCAACGATCTGAGCCTGATTATGGTGAACTTGGCAACCCGGTTGCCATGTACAGGTGACTACCGAGCATTTATTTACTGCACATTAAAGGTGACATGTTGTTCTTCATTGAACAGGCATGTCTGTTACATTTTGCATAAAATCATCCTGACATAATGAGATTTTATTCTCATCAATTCTGTTTTGAGCCTCTTGTCACTTTAAATCCAAATAAGCTGCTACTGGCCACTCCCCCTAATTCAATGTTTAAACTCAAGTCAAAATGGCTGCAAAAAATAAAATGTATGTATACAACCATCCATATTTGAACAGCAGAAGTGGAGCCTCCTGCTCAACAAACAAGACTGCAGCAAGTGGTTTCTGGATGGTAAGTCAACAAAATACTTCTCTGTTCCAGCAGCCATTGTACAGCACATTCAGAGGTGAAACCAGCTGATCAAACATTCCTGGAATTTAGTTTGGGTTGCTAGGTAACGGTGAGCTTTGCTGGGGTTGCTAGGTAACGGCACAGTTCCTGTTGATCGTGGCTTTTTGAATAGGAAAAAACATTGACTTGTTGCCAAACAAAGTTTTTTTTAGTGTTTGAGCTGGTTTTCAAAGCAAATTGAGACATATATAAATACAGGTAATGCAAAAAGTTAATTTTGTGTAATAGGTATTCTAATACGAGCTGCTACTTGTTTTTTTACTTCTGCTTGATGGGAAAAAAAAGTATTACACAGAACTCAATACTTGAGTTAAAAATAAAGCAACTATTTTATTTTGGGGAAAACAATTCAATAAACATGCAAATATTTAAAGATTGTTCATATTGAAAGTGTCCAAAAAGACAAATATAGTTAATGGATAAACTTAGTAAATCACACAATGAATAAACTGATTCTGAAGGATGTTTGAAATTAATTGAAAAAAATAATTTGGAAAAACTTATAAAAATGTTTCCAGTGGAAGTAATCAACATGCAAAAGTAAAATGGTTTAAAAAGTAAATTCAAACGGGAAATTAAATGCAACTCATTTAGTTGTAGACGGTGACGTCTGAGCAGGAAGGCTCTCCTGTAGCAGTCTGTACTACTACGACTTTGAAGAAGCCTCTGACTAAAGACTGTTTTTCAATGAAAATTTTCTACTGCAAATAAACTTATTTATACTTTAACAAACCTAAAAATTCCCTTTAAAATGTTTGAAAGACTAAAATATTCTTTTTATTTGGCTCTTGATTGTAAAAACACCTTGTTGCCATGGTTGCTCATCATAACTGTCAAAAAGCAAAGCGGTAAGAGCAAACATCCATATCTGTCCAAACATGTTTTCATGAGCAACATGGAAACGTCACAACAGTCTTTTAGCAAAGATTTCAAATCAATAACTATTTAGTATCTTTGGTAATCAATTAAATCCGTCTGATGGTTGGGAGGAAAAAATAAAAACAGAACGGCATCACAGTTACAATGAATATGCTTTATTTTTCCTTTTACAAAACAAAACAGAAAGGGTGGGGGTGGGGCAAAAAATTACCGTCTAGAAATACAAGATATACAAGAAGAAACGAGAGAATTCGCAGTGGGATGAACTGAATAATGACGGGAGGAGAAGAAGAGGAAGATGTTAAAGCTTCCAACCAAACAAAATCCTGATTCTCACCAGGAGCGAAGCGATAAACCTTCGAATGGAGAGAGTTCGGCCTGCCGCGGCCGACATGTTGTTTAGTACTGTGATACCGATGCACTGTGATATGACTGAAAACACAGCAACAAAAACGGAGAAAAAGTGTTGCTTAGTGTTTTATTAATGCTTTTATTTGTTTATGTTCCTATTTAGTGACTAAGGCACTTTTAAAGAAACATACGGTTATTTCACTGCAAAAACACAAAGTCTTACCAAGTATTTTAGTCCAGTTTCCAGTGCAAATATCCTAGTACACTTAAAATAAGACAAAACTTAAAAGTAACTTTTCTAAAAGATACAGGAGCTTAAATGGATAATTCCTTAATACTGACAGTAAAATACTAGTTCCACTGCCAGATTTAAAGGAAAAGTTGGCTTAGTGTATTTTGCACAATTAAAATGCAGATAGAAGATATTAAGAAATAAAATAAGTGCAGGAAAATCCCAACAGGTTTATATAGAGCCTCCACTCAAAAAGTTCAGAAAAAATATAATCCAACAATACATTCCTTCATCAATTTATAAAATACAGTCATATAGAAAACATTAAAACATCTACCAAGTATTAGTGGCATTTAAACGGAGTAACAATAAGAAAGTGACAATTCTTTACGTAAATTTAAATAATGTTCAACTCTTTCACAGAAGACCTGCTTTCACCAAGTGCAAAAGGTTTTGCTCCAAAACTGATGGATCCTACTAGATGGGGGAAAACGGTCAGAAATGTTTAGATCTGAACATTTTTCTAGAAAAAAACCCTCCAGACATTTCTGAGCTCGAAAAGAGAAACATTTGCCCATTTGCCAGAAAAAAGACAGAAATTTGATTTTTTTCCTGAACTTTCTGAAATTGTAAATTTTTTGACTTTTTGGAATTTTGAAACTCAGAAATGTAATTTAAAAAAAAAATCAAAGCATCTTTTTCTAGAAAAATTCTGAGAAGAATTTCCAAGTGTTTTTTTTTTTATCATCGACTTTTGGAGTTCAGAAATTTCCTTGTTTTTTGACTGAAATTTACTTTTTTTTTATTTCCGTCTACAATTGTAGAAAATGTAGTTCTACTCATCTGATGTTTAGGAAGACGAAGGGATGAACTCTGCTGAGTTAAGTAAAAAACGTTATAAGTCAAATAATCTGCCAGTGAAAATAGTCATTTTTCATCAATTTTAAGGAATTAATGACTTAAAAAAAGCTCCCTGAAGTCACTTGTTTTACCTTATTTCAAGTGTACCAACATATTTCATTAAAAACTAAACTACTTGGTAAGACGTTGTGTTTTTACAGTGTTGTTCAATTAGAGGGAGCAGAGCGTCCAGCTGAGCTGAAACAAAAATCAGAGTATCGAGGATTAACAACTCCACGCCTACAAAGCGCTCGATGAGTCTGAAGAGTCGGGATTTATTTATCTCACGATAATGGCACAGAGTACATTCGAGTCACAGAGATTTACTCAAGTTGATGTTGAGTTCATGGCTTACTGCTGTTCTCAGGGCGCCTCTCAAATCAGCACCAATTTGAGAGGCCTACGTGACAAACTTTTTGTCACGTAGGCCAAAAACTAATTATTTAAAAAAAAAAAAAAAACTTTATTCACCAAAAGTGGTGTGATTTTGTTTTTGTACCTCCTCAATAAACCAAATATGAGTTAAACTAATAAAATAATCTGATTTCTTTGGACAAACGGAAATTTCAAATGTTTTTCCCCCAGTTCGCTTATTATTTTGGGCTCGATTGAAGAAAATTTAATTTTTTGGTCTATACTCAGCAATAAAAACAGGATCAAGGGTATAAGTCAATGTGTAGATGTGGTCCAAGTTACCATGACAACAGAGGTAAACCACAAAGCTTGAAAAGATGATCACTTTATGTTACAGTGAATACTTTAGCAAATATATTTCAATTTAAAAGTCATAGTTTTTGCCCTAATTTATTCCTGAATATCAGACGTGGGGGCCGCACAAAATCAATCCAGCGGCCGTAAATGGCCCTCAACCCTCACTTTGAACTCCCTTGCTCTAGGTGTTCAAAAAACAGTCGTTAACAAAGAAGTTTGTCTTGTAACAACTGAAATCTGGCATACTAGCAGATTGCTTAGATCCGTTAGTCTAAATTCATTCGGACTGTACAGCGCCACCTACTGGTGGAACGATCTCATAGTTTCTGCTGGACAGCCAAACCATGAGAGGACGACGTTACCTGGTTAATTTAAAGCAAAAGTTAACGGCACTAACACCTTTATCTTTCTCAAAACTTCCAGAAGTTTCGTTTGATTTTAAATTCCTCTTGCATTTGTAGTATTTTCTGCTTTATTCTCCTCACTATGTTGTGACTATTCTTCTTTTCTGCTCAGTTAACCATGTCTAAATTAACTTTTTGTTACTGATGTGTGTCTTGTCCTACTCGTTTTTGAATAATTGATAAAGATAAAAAAAAAACAACTGCAAATGTGGCCGTTAGATCGAGGCGAACTGTCAGAGGTTAGCTAGCCGTGCTAGCTAGCCAACTGCTGGTCATGTGATCAAATGAGCGAATCTGATTGGCTGAAAGGGTTCGACTCGATCTAGTGCGATTGCTTTGTTTTGGTCACATCTTTAGCTGAATTAAAAGTAAAACGAAACTGTATACAGGATAAAAATTCAGTGTTATAAATTTAATTTATATAAAAAGGCCGGACTCTAATTTGTCAGAATTTCTATCCAAACTGGGCCGAAAACTGTTGATTTTTCTGACTCCCTGTAGAACAGCAGTAACATAAGACCATGTTTGATTTGAGTTTATTAATAAAACAAAGTGAAGCTGAGCACAAACACTGAGGTGTACCAGCGGTTTATCACAGAAAAACGTGCTAATCACCCATTTAGTGAAGCATTTCTTTCCAGGTTTCAGATGTTCTGTGCAGTTCTGCGCATTTTTCCAGCATCTTTTTCCAGCTTCAGGCCGAACTTTGACACCAAACTGCACGTTCCTTCGTTAATGTTGAGATGAAGCAGGTAAATAAAACACTATATCATTTTCACAGTAACATGTCAGTTCAGATTCCAGGTTTTCCTATTGCATGTCCCAAGAAGTTCCCTGTTGGGGAGGATGTGTCCGGCACCAGAAATGAAAATCTGTTTCATTTCTGGTTTTTGCACACTTACTCAGTTGAACATGTATAAAAAAAAAGAAAAGAAGCACTTTGTACCTTTATGTGTATGTTCTCGTTAAGCTGAGCGGATAATTTGATGGGAGGAAATGACAATATGATCGAGCCAAACCAGCGGCGGACAGAGTAAGGCAGAAGTGTCCGTTTGCTCCCAGGATTTTCTCAAAGAGGGCGTTGGATTTTCCCTGCAGCGTCAGATTAAAACAACAAAAAAACAAAAACAGAACGGCTCCGGTGGCCACTGAGGGAGCAGGATAAAAAGTGTTGTTTACTCGGCGTTGGAGGTCTGCGTGTCGTTGAAGTCGTTGGATCGGCTGTCGGCGTCGTCGTCCGACATGTCGCCGGAGGCGCCATCCAGGTTGAGGTTGCGGCGGCCGGAGCGGTTGGAGGAGAAGCTGCTGACTGGGCCGCCTCGCCTGCTCAGAAACAAACACACGGCGCAAATTAAACTCGTGTTTCTCCAAACATTCAGAATTTATTCTGAAATAATAAAAACTGCAGTAGCAAGCAGTGATGAAAGAGGCCCTTCATTTTAGCTTTAACACATCAGCAACTGATATTATAGACGGTTATTTAAGGAATCATCCTGAATCTACGTTCACGTTTTTGAGCTGATCTACTGTGTAGTTTAAAAAAACGAAAATAAATAAAACCTCTTCACACTCTAGCGCCCTCTGGTGTTGGATGGCTGCCAAACTAGCATCCAACTTAAATTGGGAAATTTTCTGAAACATTTGTTAAAATGTGAATTTCTAAAATGAAGTCTGGTTCACTATTAACTTAATCTCTAATTTCTAGACAGTTTGTGGCTAAGCTCCAGGCTGTTTTGTTCCTCTTCATTGAGAAACTTTAAGGTTTCTTCTTTGACAGAGGAATCTGGATGTCTGCCCACATGGCAAACGCACCAATCAGCAGCCGACTTCCACCAGTCTTGTCTGGTCAGCCGATCAGAACCACAGCTTTCCATGTAACGATTAGCGTTGCTGATTAGAAACGGATAAAAGGTCGTCAGTCTGAGAGGTTTTAAGCGTCCTTAAACCTCAAACGTACCTCAAACGGTTCTTTAAGGAGTTGACCTCTCTGGTGAGGCCCTCGCTGGCCTCGGTGGCGTCGTCCAGCTCCCTCTGCAGCTTCCTGCGGGACGCGTTGGCTCTGGTCGCCTCCTCCTCGGCCTCCTCCAGCTGACGCTTCAGCTGCTTCATGCGGGAGTTGGCCTTCTCCATCTGAGCGGGCGACGGCGATGTGAGGAGACCGAACTGTCAGACCAGCTTTGCTTCACTTCCACGTCTCCTTACCTGTTCCTTGAACTGGTCGGCATGGCGACGCTCGTCCTCCACCTGCATCATCACCTCCTTCAGCTTTTTCTCGGTACGTCTGACGACCTTATTGGCTGCGGCTCTCTCCCTGGATGTTTGAGACAGATGACAGTGAGACAGACGACCTTGGAGGCTTCGAGCTGTGACCTCTAGGGGCGCGACCTTACTTGGCTTCCTGCTCCAGCTGCTCCTCCAGCTGCAGGATCTTGGCCTCCAGCGCAGTGATGGACGCCTTAAACTTGGACTTCACAGCTCCTTCTAGTTCTGCTAGTTTACCTTTAAGCTCCTGCATTTATTAGCAGATATTTGCTTTCAGGACAGAAGGATTTTTAAAACATTTTTCAATGCAGATGAAAAAGGAACAACACAAAAAATCAACAGAACTTTAGATGAACAGCATGGAAATAATCAATGTTGAGGACAAAAAAACTGATTCTTTGTCTTTGTAAAAACCGCAGACTTTGACTGGACCACCTTAAAGGGACGGTATAATGTATTTTCCAGGCACATGGTATCATTTTATAGCACAACCAAGTAACTGTGTTACTTTCAGTTTGTATAAAACTACTCTATATATGTCAAAAAAGACTTACCAGGAATTTGACTTTGCAATTTAATGCTTTGAAATTAGACCTCTGTCTCTTTAAGAAGCTCTTGCTCTTCACCACAACAATCCTCCTCCATTACGCCGTTTCTCAGGAGCGGAGCTCTGAGAAGCAGCTCCACCAGGTGTTTGCTAATTGCTGCTGCTGCTGCTAGTCTAGAGGAACTGAGCGGGGGAGGAGCTGCAGCTGAGAGGCGGTGCTAGGTCCACTCAGGTGTTTTGCACAGCTGAATGGTTGCCATGGAGACTAAAGGATTTCTCAAACATGCATGAACGAATCAAAGCAACACTCCAGGTTTGTTTCTGATGAGGGAATAACATTATAACATGATGTATCACTCAAAGTGACGAGTAATTCTACATAGTACCGCCCCTTTAAGAGATTTTATTCATGTATGTAAACTCAGGGTTTCAACTGTATCTAGTTTAGCTGTTTCTTTCATCTACTGATGTCTTTCCTCATCAATATTTCTGCTGCACCTGTCTGCAACGTCTTGTTAGTTTTGGTAAAAAAAACTTGATACATTTATAATTTCATTGAGTGTGTTTGCAGATTTTTATCATGTCTGAATAGTTTTAAGCACAGAGTAATAAAAGCTGGACCTTGTTCTGCCGCTCCATCTGCTGCCGAGCGTTCTCGCTCTTCTGCGCAGCGCTGCGCTCTGCAGTCAGCTCGGCGTTCAGCGTGTCCACCTGCAGGCAGGAAACCAGGGCAGAGCAGGAGACGCTTCACCTTTCAGGACTTCCCAGCGGTGCCTCAAATTTCACAAATAAACTTTCACAACTGAAATATCTGATGTGTGGCAGTGAATGCGATGGCTTCACCTGCGTGCTGCTCTTTCTGAAGCGGTCATTGAGGAGCTCCATGTTGCCCTGCTCCTCCTCTATCTCCTCCTCCAGCTGGGCGATGCGAGCCTCCAGCCGTCTCTTCTCCTCCAGCAGCGACGACCTGACACACACACACACACACACACACACACACACAGTTCGTCTGATTATACAGACAGCTCATGACAATCAGTGTTGGGCTGCAACACATTAGAAGTAACTCAGTACTTCAGAATCATGATATTTTAAAGCATGATTGATGTATAAAGTAGTTTTAGAACAATTCAAGGTAAGTTAGTTACTTTTGTTAAGTAATGAGTAAAGTACGGGATTACGATTCAGATACGGTAATTAGATTACTGTTACAGATTTGTAAGCAGACTGTGTGATTTTGTTTTGAGTGTCTTGTGACAGTCCAACAGTCTCGGTAACAAACAGGAGTGTAGATCAACATCAGACAACAAAATAACTTTACATGATTGAATAGTAATTATGGAAAATGCAGAAAAATAGACCTAGGCTGATATTATTATTGCTTTATAGTAAATTCATTTTATTTTTTGCTTTAGTAGTTAAGTATCTAATTATTTTTGAAAATAAGTAATTAGTAAACTAACTGGACTTCCTTTGGGGGAACTAATCAGTAATTAGTAACTGATTACTGCTTCTAAGTAACTTGCCCAGCCCTGATGATGATGATAATATCTGTCTATTCTCTCCCTGCATGTGCAGATAAAGAAGTACTGACTTCCCAGCGGCGCTGTTGGAGATCTCATCGGCGAGCTCGTCCCGCTCCTGTTCCGCGTGGCGCCGGGCTCGCTCCGACGCTGCGTAGTCCTGCACAAACACACAGAGAGGCGGTCGGGTCTCACCAAACCCCAGAGACCCACAAAACAGAAGAACATCCCTAACCTCGTGAAGCTGCAAGATTTCAGCTTCTAAGTTCTTGAACTTCTTCTCGTTCTCCTTCGACTGGGTGAAGATCTCGTCTCTGGCGGCCCGGGCCTCCTCCAGCTCTCTCTGGTAGTCTTTCATCTGAGCCTGCAGGACCGACAGTTAAACCGCCATCACTTCAGCAACAGCCTTATTTACAGAAAGTCCAAATGCTCATCGCTACCACAGCAGAGTGTCAGGACTTAAAACGCACTTTAAGTCCAACAGTTTTATTGATTGATATGGACTTCAAACTGTCTCAGAGGGTAGCGTTTAAGGTGTGTTTTCCGCACCTGCAGCTTTTTGAGCTGTTTGACGGCTTCATCCCGGCCTTTGTTGGCAGCTTCGATCTGACCCTCCAGCTCGTTCAGGTCCACCTCCAGCTTCTTCCTGGCAGCGACAGCCAGAGATCTCTGCTTCCTCTCGTCCTCCAGCTCGGCCTCCATCTCACGCACCTGGAGGACGAAACCAGTCAACACGTATCTAAATTCAAACCCTGGTTTACTGATCACATCAAACCAAGGAAAACGCACTGCAAAAAGACAAACTCTTACCAAGTATTTGTGGTCTAGTCTTGGTACACTTCAAATAAAACTAAAACTAACTTTACAGCAAGATATGTAAGTTTATTTTAAGTCAATAATTCCTTAATATTAATGAAAAAATTAAAAAGTAAAAGTTCTGTTGGCAGATTTTGTCACTGCAGCGTTGCCTAGCAACCCCAGCCCGTCACCTAGCAACCAACCAAGATTTGGTCCCCGGGCCTTGAGTTTGACACATGTAACTTATAATAAGACTTTTTTTCCATGTTATAGGTGAAATAATCAACATTAACAAATATTAAAGACTTATTGGCTTAAAACACCTTCATATTTCTTCCTTGTCTTATCGTATTTAAAGCGTATTTGGACCAGAATCCAGACCAGGTTTTGTATGTCCAACCTGTTTGACCAGCGCTCTCTTCATCTCCTCTCCCTGCTCGTCCTTGGCCTGCAGGTCTCGGTCGAACTGGGCCTTCATGGCCTGCATGTTGACCTCCAGCCGCAGCTTGGCGTCCTCTGTGGCCTGCAGCTCGTCCTCCAGCTCCTCCAGCTGCGTCCTCATCTCCGCCACTTGCTGCTCCAGGGTTCGCTTGGACTTCTCCAGTTCATGCACCTGAGTGCAGCGACAGGAAAATCAGCAGAAAGAAACAAAAAAAGACTCATTTAGATTTTTTTTTAGATTGGAAAAACATAATTCTGTCATTAGGGAAATAACAGCTTAGTAGGGCTGGGGAATAAATCGATTTTATTGATTAATATTGTTGATGTTTGCTTTCTAAAGACTTAATTTTTGGAAAATCTGGATTTTTTCCCCCTCTAATGCTCTTTGTGTTTCCATAGTTCAGAATGATGTCAGAATGCCGAGGGCGGCCATCTTGTTTGACATTTTTTAGAAAAAAGATCTGGTATGAAAAACAATCTGACATGTTGTTATCGCCCAGTTAAATATAAAGATTTTATTTTAACCTCTGACCTTTTTGTTTTAATTTCCTTTATTTAACCAGGGAAACCCCGTTGAGATCCAGATCTCATTTTCAAGAGGGACCTGCAGCCTGGCGGTAAACAAAGCGGTCCAATCAGGTAAAAGCTGCTCACGTTTTTCCCCACGTCGTCCTTGGAGCTCATCAGATCCTCCATCTCGGCGCGGAGCTGCTTGTTGAACCGCTCCAGCTCCTCCTTGGCCTCCAGCGCCTCCTCCAGAGCTTTGGCCAGAGACAGAGCCTTGGTCTCCTTCTCCCGGGCCTCCGCCTCGGCCCGGTCGCGCTCCTCAGCGTACCGAGCCGAGATCGTCTTCTCCTCAGCCAGCATCTGACAGCGACGTCACAAAACGAACCTTTAAACTCAGAGCCCAGCGATGAAAAACATCCGTGTCTCGGCTTCGGGCCTACCTGGTCGAACTTCTTCTGCTTCTTCTCCAGGTTGGAGACGATCTGCCTCTGGTGGTCCAGGTCCACCATCTGGTCGTCCAGCTCCTGCTGCAGCCGGTTCTTGGTCTTCTCCATCTTGTCCAGCGCCATGGTTTTCTCCTCCAGCCGCTGGTTGGTGAGCTCCACGTCCTTCTGCAGTTTCCTCTTCGCCTCCTCCAGGCCCTCGATCACGCCCACGTCCTCATCCAGCTTCTTCTTCGTCTCAAACAGCTGCGGAGGAAACATTTAGCATCAATGAATACATGACTAAAGATGTCCTGATACCAAGACTAAAGTTAAGGTCCTGATGGAGACGTTTTGAAATGATCAGGACTAAAACAAAAACTAGGAAAACATTTTCATTAACTGAAATAAATAAAAACAGTAGTTAATGGGGGAAAAACTACAACTAACTGTGACTATATTGTACATTTATAAACTAACTAAAACATCCTCGTATTTTAGATATCCTTCCGTTTTATGTTTATGAATCCATTTATTAGCCGTTCGAACTGACAGGAAACTGATTTACTTTTTGCCCCAGAAGCAGATTACATCAGCTGTCGGCAAATTACGGCTCTATAAACCTCCAGGCGGCGCAAAATGGCGACAGGTTGGTAGAAAACACCAATTCCTACTAACTAAGCCAGCTGGCTTTTCAACAATAATTGAATAAATTTTGTGAAAATGTCATCTTCTATTGAGTAAACACAATTTATGAATTCTGCACCTAAAAAATAACCAAACTGTGAAAAATTAAAAACTACTTCTATAACTAATAAAAAGTGAGCGATTATAAGCAATAAGCAATATTTAACTAATGATAACAAAAATGTAAGAATTCTTCACAAACTGGTTTCCCAAAAGTAAATGTGGTGTTTTTGCCAACTGCTTGAGTAGTGTAGAAAGTAACAAAAAAAAAAAAAAGACAAGCAGAACAGATGACAACTTTTTAACAGATTTTTCTGGTAAATTGCTCTGAATTTTTTCATATTTCTTCTGGTTTTCTCTCTTGTTTGTGACCTGAAGGTTGAGGAACGAAAACAGTCGTGCTACTTTGCACCAAGTGTTGCTCCACAGCTGACGGCTCCAGTTCTGTTTGACTAATGGCTGCCGACACTCATCCAAATCTGACTCGCATTTTCTCTGCAATCTGTGTGTGAATTGCTGCAGGTGTCTCACATCAGCTCCAGCCTGCCTCTGAGTTTGGAGCAGCTGGAAGGAGCAGCTGCGGCTTCGTCCTACCTGAGCCTGAACCGTCTGCAGCTGCTTCTCCAGGCCGCGGCGCGCCTCCTCCTCCTCCTCCTGCTGCTCCAGCAAGTTGCTCTTTTCTGCCTCCAGCTGGCGGATTTGGCCGCTCAGATTCAGTTTCTGACGAGTTTCCTCCTGGAGCAACTCCTGAGAGAGACAACATCTTTATTTCTATTCTTAAGGTTTGAAAATAAGATGAAAACCAACATAAGACTCTTACAGTCTTACAGGACGTAGATACTTATATAAATTGATGTAAAAAAAACAAAAAACAGTTTACAGCCTATATTTTAGCAAATGCAAAACCTGCATGTTGTTATAAATTTATTCATATTTAGAAAAATTTGTTGTTTTTTCAGCATCTTAGCCCGAGTGGCAGGAAATCCTGTAACCTGTGGAGCCGGAGACGCAACTTGCAACTTATGAACTATTACTTTAGAAATCCAGTAATCTACTGATTATTCTCATGATTAATGAAGAAATTAAATAAAAGATTTGACAAAACAAAATATTGGTAAATACTACCATAACAGCAGTATTATCGGATAGCAATACCAATTACTTTTAAAACTTCACTTCTAAAATCAACCTGGACAAAAATCACACAGAAGTCTGAAACTGTTTTAAATATAAAAAGTAAACTAGCAGGCTGACAGTTAAGCCTATTAAAAATGTGTATTCACTGCAAAAAAACAAAGTTTTTGTTTAGCTTTGTTTCTAGTGCAAATATATTAATACACCAGAAATAAGACTAAACTAACTTACAAGTAATGCTTCAGATTTAACAGCTTGTTTTAAGTCAATAATTTAACATTTATATAAAAATAAATAAATGTTACCATTGGCAGATTATTTTCCCATATTATAAGTGAAATAATCTGCCAGTGGAATATGAACTTTATCATCAATATTAAGGAATTACTGGTCTCAAATAAGCTCTTATATTTTGCTAAAAAGCTGCTTGTAAGTTAGATTTGTTTTATTTCAAGTGAACTAAGAAATTTACAGCAGAACATAGGCACAAATACTTGGTAATATTTGTGTTTTTGCAGTGTATGCTCCAGGTTTTAGTTTAAATATTCATCTCCCGCCAATTGAACAGATGAATTCTCACTTTTTGCAGCCATTTGTAGCTTTTTGAATTTCAAACCAAATGATGCAGGAGTCATTTTGTCCAAACCGGTCGAACCTCAGAGTCCTGCAGCTTGCTGTTCAGGTTGTCCACTTCCTTCGCCAGCTTCACGCCCTTCTTCTCGGCCTCCTCCAGTAAGGCGGAGACGTTGTCCAGCTCCGTCTGTCGGACAAGCAGACGGGATGTGAGCCGGGTTTCAGCGCGGAGCTGGAGGGCGGCGGCGGCGGCGTGTTTCTACCTGCAGCCGGAGGGAGCGCTCGCTCAGCTCTCCTTTGGCCCGCTCCATCTCGGTGGCTCGGGCCACGAACTCCTGCAGCTGGCCCTCCACCTTCTTCCTCTTGTGCTCCGACTCCGTCTTGGTCTGCTGCAGGCTCTTCACTTCGCAGGCCAGCTCCTTGTTGTCGCTCTCCAGGCACTGCTTGTTCTTCTCCAGGTTGGCCTTGAACTGCGGAGGATAAAACCCGTCAGACGCCGCCGTGCAGCAGAGACGGGCAGTTACTAGTTACATTCACTCAATTACATTTATCTGAACTTTGAACTGTCTGGTTGCTGATAAATGATGTATAAATAAAACTTTTTCTTTTTCCTCTTCTACGGAAGTAACTTTTTTTTTTTAATTACTTTAAGGAGTATTTTTACTGTGCTGTACTTTTGACTTGAGTAATTTCATTATGAAGTATTTCTACTCTTAGTTGAGAAACATTTCTGGACTTTCTACCCACTGAATGAAAAGCAAGAAATATTTTAACCAAAAATGCACCAGACACAGAGACACACCTGCAGCTTTTTATTGAAAGAAACTGATTTGGAAGATTTTTATTTTGTCTGATTTAGTTATTTGTTGTTACTTATGTGATTTATTGTCATTTTGATTTATAAAATACCAAATTTTCCTCTCACTTTATGCTTTGGTCCATATAATGATGTAATTTTTAAATAGTAAATGATTGATAATTTGATCAGTACTTGAGTAAACTTTTTACCAAACACTTTTTTCTCCTCGGCTGCTGACTTGATGTTGAAGTAGAGCTGCTCTAACAGGAGTGTAATCTCTGGGTATTTTTAATCTCTGGGCTTGTCGTCCTGCAGCAGCTGCAGACTCACCCTGCGGGCCTGTTCCAGCTGATCGGACAGTTCCTCCAGAACCTGGGCGTGCCTCTGCCTCATGTCCTGGATCTGAGCCTCGTGGTTTTTGGATTCTTCTTCTATGGCTTTCTTCAGCTCTGCCACTTCCTGCTCTCGCTTCGACCTGGACATCAAACCCAGAGGAGATAGTTATGAAGCTCATCTTCAGGAAACTGAGTGAGTTTTGTGCAGTTCCACATAAGATGCAGGGTTGGAAATGAATGTTGGCTTCAAATGGGGCAACAAAACATCTGCAGTTATTTTCTCACATGTAAGGCGCGTCCAAAGGTTAGCCAAAATTAAAATTCTATTTATTTAGTCTAAAGGGAATTTAAAACTAAAAAATAATCAACAAAATAAAAAAAATAAGTTAATAAGCTTTATTATTTTGAAAAATAATTAAATTTAACTTTACTGCATCTTAATCTGTTTTTAACTAATCTACGTTTTCATAGAAGGAGAGACCTAAATCCTCATTTTATTGCTCAGAAATGACAAAAATTATCGTATTTCTTTTCCAATTGATCCCTGCAAAATTCCTTTTAACGTTTCAAACCTACAAAAAGAATTTTAAAGTTTTTGTATCTATAACAAATCTCTCTACTTTATGTGTTTAACCAAAATCTTGCATTCTTAATTTATTGCTGAGCAGGTATAAAAACATTGTTTTGGCTCCGAGTCCGTCTGACAGGTGGGTTCTGGCCCAGAGGTTTGTCCTGCTGCAGGGTTCTGGCCCAGAGGTTTGTCCTGCTGCAGGGTTCTGGCCCAGAGGTTTGTCCT
>NW_006800281.1:155894-175498 GCF_000485575.1 Poecilia formosa
GCTGCAGGGTTCTGGCCCAGAGGTTTGTGCTGCTGCAGGGTTCTGGCCCAGGGGTTTGTCCTGCTGCAGGGTTCTGGCCCAGAGGTTTGTGCTGCTGCAGGGTTCTGGCCCAGGGGTTTGTCCTGCTGCAGGGTTCTGGCCCAGAGGTTTGTGCTGCTGCTGTACCTGAGCTCCTGCTGGGCGGCCGTGGTGTCCAGCGTGTCCTCCAGCTCCGTCTTCAGCGCCTCCAGCTCCTCGCTCAGATCCCGCTTCAGTTTCTCCGCTTTGCTGCGACAGATCCTCTCCGACTCCAGGTCCTCCTGCAGCTCGGCCAGCTGCGCCTGCAGCTCCCGGACCTGCTTCAGGGCGTTGTTCTTCTGAGCCGCCTCCTCGTCGCTCCTTTTTGGAGAAACGCAGGAACACGAGCTTTTAATGCAGGATTTTACTGACATGTGGTCAATATGTGTTAAAATGTAGCGATGGCTGTGAACAGAGGTTTGCTGGTGAGAAACTAAAACATCTGGTTATTTTCAAGCACCGGGCCGCTAACATCCCTCTGAAACACGTAAAGATGCTGCTGGTGAATCAAAACGAGGAGAGGATTTATCATAGAGATGGGTCGTTACCACTTACATTTACTCCATTACGTTTACTTCAGAAACTTTTTTTTTAAAAATGTACTTGTATTTTTACTATTATGAAGTATTTCCACTCTTGCTTGAGTAAAATTTCTAGATTTTCTAACCACTGAATGAAAAACTAAAATTCACCAGATGCACTCCTGCAGTTTTTGTTAAAATTTCATAAGTTTTTTTATTGAAAGAAACTAATTTAAAAAAATATTGTGCCCGATTTTATGATTTTTTTTGTTACTTATACAAATAATTGTCATTTTAGTCCTTAAAATACCAAAATTCCAATTTAATTTTATATTTTGGTTCGTCTGGTGATATAATTTTAAATATTAAATGACCGATAATTTGATCAGTTAGTCAGGACTTGAGTAAACGTTTCACCAAATACCTTTTTTATTCTTAATTGAATATAATTTTTGGATACTCTGCCATTTCTGTTTATCATAGAAACAAATATATAAGAAACTAATTTGAAAGAAAGCCATAATGTTTCCGTTTACCGTTTCCTCTGTTGAGGAAACGGTAAATATTTGGGAGAGATGAGAAGTCTAGATTAATTTCTGTTCTTGATCCAATCGGACTAAACCTGAATCATTTTACAAAGATTGGACGGAAATGTTGGCATCTGATGTGGTTGTAAGTAGAACTGACCCAGAGAGACTGAATTTAAATGTCTGCCTAAGATTTTTTAATTTTAAATAACTTTGCAAACATCTATGTAGTTAGAGCAAAATTATTTATAACCCTGGTGGATTTAGGCTTTACAATTGTTGCGTTTAAGAGAAGAAGAGAAAAAATGAAAAGAGCAGAAAGAGAAAATAAAAATAGAGAAATAAAGTTTTCCCTCCTTTCTTCCTTCTTTTCCAATTAGGATTCCAACAGAAGAAATGAAGAATAAAAAGCATGAAAAACATTTTTTTTCTGATAAAAAGAAAAATCTGTAAAACAAACAAACGATTCAAGAAGGAGGAAACCGCTGATCCAGTTCTGTCCCAAATTTTCCATACAAATTCTTCATCAGAAAGGTAATTCAATAGGTCTTGAGCTGGTTTGTTGAAATTATAATTCTCCGTCTTTATTGGTCTTGTAACCACTAAACCCTTATTATAATGCATGACCAGATTCTCCACAGGCATTTTGATGATTTAGGAGTTTAGGGATAATCTTTTGATAGCAGATTCAATTCCAAAAACACGTCCAGTCAGAAGAAACATGTTGGTAAAATTAAACAATTACTGCAAACTTAAATCTGCCAGAAGTTTTGTTTTCCTGCCACTTCCTGTTTATGTTGTGTTGCTCTTTTGTTGGAATGGGGAGTAAATTAAGGAGCGTAAATACTTAATAAAATGCTGTAAGTTCATCCCTCTTTTCATCCTCGTTGCCACAGGATGGCAGTGCAGAGACCTGAACGGAAACCTTGCGGCTCTCTGAGCCTCCCTGTGAGATTCCTCACTCAGAAATATCTCCTCTCTGGATGCTATAAAATCCACTTATGTGATCACATGAATGGTTTGATTAAAGCCACTAATGGCTTTCATATAAACATGGCGCCCCACTTTCCGGGCCAAGACCGGCCCGATTGTTTGCTGAACAGTTCAAGATGAGGCCCGTGGAGCTTTAATGAAGGCTGGGACTAAACCCCAGGATTCCTGTCTGTAAAATCAGACGGTCAGACGGTCGGACGGCGTGTCCGGGTCGTCGGTCGGTTAAAATGACAGCAAATGGGATTTTTTTGTTCTGGAGATAAGAGTGTAAACCAAAAGAATACATTATTTCCCCAGCTACAATTTTGAATAAATTAGTCAGCCAGCCCTAAATTGCTTCATGTGAAGGAAAATAAAAACTAAAACATGAGCATCAATCAACGTTTGTTATCTGTAATCAAATGAAAAAGCTCTCAGCTTCTCTGATTGGAGGAAATTGCAGTGGAGGAACACAGAGGAAGAGCGCCGACCGCTTACAAACTCACTCGTGTGTTTTGTTGTTCAAACGTCTATTTCTGGTAACGACTCTGATGCATCTCTACAGTGCTGTTGCCATGGATACGGCATGTAGGGCTGTTCTCTGAAGATAGACTGTGTGCGAGGCTGAAATGAGCAACGCCGAGACCAACGCTGTGCAGGTCAGAGGAGGGCAATTTGTTGGCCTCAGTCGTCTTTTTTAAATAATGTTTGAGGAGCGAAAATATCTTCATGTGATCTTGAATCTGTTTAGCTGCTAATTTTAGACAATTTTTCTCTGTTTGGGCGAATGTGACAGCTTACAAACTAACTAAAAAACTGAGGTATTAGATCGCTAGACGCGTTAATAGCAGCACCAATTGTTCATTTAGTGCTTTAACTAACTTAAAGCGTTTAGCTCAATTAGCTTCCCCTAAATTTAATTTTCCTGATAAATTCTAAAGAGATAATTTATTAAACTTTTAGATGAATAAAGTTTGACATCCGGGATGAAGCTTTGGTTGTCAAGTGTTAAGATGTCTCAAAGTTGTCATCTGTTTATATTTGTACTCTTATTTTGAAGTATGCTGTTTATGCAGCAGTTTTCTCTCCTCATGTCCTCTACCCATGATGCAGTGCAGCAGATTATGTATATTATCTACTCAGAATGCAAATAAACTATTTAAGAGCAACTGATATCCTGTGTGTTTTTGACTGAACTAACTTCTGCTAAATACCATGTTAGTGTAGTGCTTTAGCATCAGCATCCACTAAATACCGCACTGATATAGTGCTTTAGCATTAGCTTCCACTAAATATCATGTTGGTATAGCATTTAGCAATAGCTTCCACTAAATATCATGTTGGCATAGCATTTAGCAATAGCTTCCACTAAATATCATGTTGGCATAGCATTTAGCATTAGCTTCCACTACATGCCATGTTGGGAGAGCACTTTAGCATGAATATTAGTTGCATTAGTGCAACTAATATTTAGCTTAACTGTAGGGTTACCACAACTAGCTTTTTAGATAGCAGTGCCCGCAACTGGGAAGAAAACTAATGTATTACTTAGGAACATATAAATGAACCTATATAAATTTGATGTATTATCATTAATAATATAAATGTTTATATTTTTGCTAGCATGATCTTCTGCCATCTTTTTCTCATGTCTACTGAGCAACATGCTGAACGGCTCGCCGTTTATCCTGGTGGCACCCCAGACCGAGCAGCTGCTGTAACCGCGCGACGCCATGCAGGCGGTTTGGTCCGACTTGAGGGAAACCGAATGAAGATGTGACATCTTTCAGCACTTCCTGCCTAACTGAATCAAGTCTCCCAAACTATCCTGGTGTGGAAACATCCTCAGACAGAAACCGTGTCAGCCCGTCAATTTTTATAGCGAAACTAAAGGTCCCCAGCTGTGCAGAATGTGACCACAAATTACAACTCTAATGTGCAAACTGAAGCCATAAAGTCCATCAACGTTGCATTTTAGCTGTTACGATATAATTTAGGGGTTTCAGAGATATTAAGTAAAACAGAAAAACGTCATCTTACTTTTCTGAATGTGAATTCTGAGACTTACAAGAGGCTCCACTATCAACACAAACACTGTTTTGATATATTCAGCATGCTAAAAAAAAACTATTTCCCAGTAGAAGTGGACCAGCCGTTGCAGTTTTGTCTGGTTTTCCTGTTGACTGACCTGGCTAGCAGAGCCTGCAGCTCCTCCTCCTTCTTGGTCAGCTGCATCTTCAGCTCCTCGATCTGCGCCTGAAGCTCTGCGATCTGATCCTGCAGGTCGGTGGTCTCAGCATCCAGTTTACGTTTGGCCTTTTCCAGCTCCTGTCGCGTTTTCTCCTCCTTCTTTAAGCGCTCTGAGGACGATCACAGGCATCAATTCTGGTAAAATTGTGTCTTTATTCTCCTAATATGACTATACTTTTGCAATTAAATAAAACATCTTGTAGCCTAGTCCTAACACTCTGTAGTATAGCTCATGTTAAGGGATGATTGAAATAAAAGCCACTTTTTGAAAATATTTCTAATTTCTTTTTTAGAAAAGAAAATGAGAAATAAATAGTTTACAATTGGAAATCGGATCTGGTATGAAAAATCAGAGATTTTATTTTTACTCACACATATTACTCATATGCCCTATACAGCTCTGGAAAACCACTTAAGATGTTCAGTTCCTATGACTTCACTTTTTATAGGTTTATGTTTGAGTAAAATGAACTTTGTTCTTTTATTCTGTGAACTTCTGTCAACATGTCTCTGAAGTTACAAGCAAAAATTTAATATTTGCAGAAAATGAGAAATGGTCAAAATAACGAAAAGATGCAGAACCTTCAGACCTCAAATAAAAGAACAATAATAATAATAATAATAATAATAATAATAATGTTAATATTCATTTACAAACAACAACACTAATGATTTAACTCAGGAAGAGTTCAGAGGTCAATATTTGGTGGAATAACCAGGAGGTTTTCATTGGTCTTAAATTTTTCCAGAGCTTTATTTGCTTCATAAAAATGGCAGTTATAAGAAAGTAACAAAGAAATGGATATTTTAACTTTGAAGAGTTTAACTTTGTTTTAGCTTTTATAACATCTGCAGCTTCTTCTGACAGATATGAAAGGACCTGAGCTTCTCAGGAAGAAGAAACGACTCAGAACCTTCTTGTTATTGTTTGGTAATTAGAAACTCACCCTCAAGATCAACCATCATCATCTCCTGCTTGTTCTTCACTTTGCCCAGATTCTTGGCCTTCTCCTCTTCCTCTGCCAGCTGGGACGTCATCTCAGCAATCCTGTCCTCCACCAGCTTTTTCTCCTGTTGACCAAGACGGAACCCAAACACATAAGTGCTGAAAACCCTGATGAACTTCCTGTTTGAACAGGAAACACTCCTCACCTTAAGAAACTTTGAGTTTTGGTCTTCCAGCAGCAGAATGTCCTCCTCCATCTTCTTGATCTTTGCCTCGGCCGTCACTTTGTCCAGCTGCAACTTCTGCCTCGCAGCTTCCTCTTCGTCCAGCTGCTCCTCCAGGTCCTGTGGAGGGAGAAACAAAAGTTTTCACTTTTTGAAAAGACAACACAGCAGTTTGTGATTATTAGAATATGAAAATAAGGGCAGCACAGACCTGGATGTGAGACTGCATCTTCTTCTTCTCATTCTGCAGGCTCTGGTTCCTCTCCTCCTCCTCTTCCACCCGGGACTCCAGGTCATGCAGGATTTCCTCCAGCTCTTGCTTCCGAGAGAGGAGGCGAACTCTCATCTCTTCCGCCTCGGCGAACAGTTCGGTCTCTGCATGCAGCTGCTCCGCCAGAATATTCTTCTCCTCCAGGAGCTAAAAGAAGAAGAATCAACAGTTTGGGGAATGTGTGATCGTTCCTTAGCTGCAGGATTGTTACTTTTTCTAACTCAAATTAAAATGAGGTTTATTTCAAGTGTAAATATTTACTTTCAGTAAGAAGTAGGGCTGGGACGGTTTCGTTTTGATTAAGAACTGTGGGACAGTTTGGCCTTGCACACCTGATTTTTAAAAAGCTACTAAAGACTTTTTGATTTCCCCAGGCTTTTACGTCATTGAGTTTCATACGTTTCTTTTATGCTTTGTATAGTTTTAAAGTAGATTTTTATTGTACAGCGCTTTGTGATTCATATCTCTGTAAAGAGATTTTTAAATAAAATTTACCAATTGATCGCGTAGATTTTAACTTGTCAGAAAACATTTAACTCATTTAATTTAATCTACTTTTAAATACAAAGGTTCCAGCAAGAATCCTTCCATTCATGCATTTCTGTTGCGCCCATAAATCTGGCTAAAAAGCGACAAACACACAAACAACATTGATGGACGACAAAGCCGCTTTCATTTGTCCTTTTGAGGCTTAAAAAACAACCTGATGAGACGCTGGGGAAGATTATTGTTGTGTGGAAATTATGCAAACAAGAGTTAGCCTATCAGCGAAGCTTTGAAGCATAAGATAGCATCTCAATGCTAACCACGTAGCAGCAGATGCTAATATCAGCGTCTACAGTCCACATTTCTGTATTAGTTCCTAAAATGTTCGAAAGCTGAATGTGTAAAACAGAAGTTTGCACAAGTCTGATGGTTGAAATTATAAACTAAATAACAGATTAAAAACAATAAATGTATTTGCTGTTGAGCTCATGTGGCTATTTAAGTAGCAAAAAGGGTTTTTGAATTAAAAATGTTGATTTATTTATGTGTACTTTTCTATTAAAATGTGATTAATTATTTACAGACTCTGACGTGACCGTGGTTAGAAACTGTAATCGACCTGCAGTGAGCGGATGCTCTTACCTGCTGGTGTTTCCTCTCCATCTCCACCAGCTCGTTCTCCACCTTCAGCTGTCTCTCCTTCACCTTCACCAGCTCCTCGTCTTTGGCCTGCAGCTCCTCCTCCTGCCTGGTGACCTGAAGCAGCGGCTTCACCTGGAACAGAACCGGAACCAAACCCATGTCTCCCTCCTTCCTTCGGTGTAACTCTGCGCTGCTGCAGCTCAAAGTCTCACCTTGGTGAAGAGCCGCCACCACTGCCAGTGCCGCAGCTTCAGGTAAGCAGCGCAGTTCCTCTGGAGGACCTTCAGAGCGCTGAGCTGCTGCTGCTTCTTAGCAAAAGCTCTAAAAAAGAGCGAAGAAAGAAAAAAGAAAAGAAACGAGAAAGGTTCAGGGTACGTACATTTATCTCCTCAGTAAAATTCAAACACTTTTCAGGCATTTTCAAGGTAAGATTTCAGACTTTTCAAGCACTTTGGACATAAAAAACGACAGTTTCAGTTCACTTTTATATAAAATTACTTATTAATGTTATTTATAATGTCTTGTGATATTCTACATAACTCATAAGGTAAACTAAAATATAATGTTTTGAAATGTTTCACCCTGCACACAGAGAACAAAACACTAAAGTAACGTATAAAATACAAGACAACTTTCAATTACACAGATTAGGAATAATAAATATTCATTACACTGAAACAAATCATGCTGAAGTAAATGACCTTCCTGCTCAAATTACATACTTAAACATGATGTATAAAGAAAGTACAAAAATCTCCACAAAGTGTTCTTCAGTGGAATGAGACATTTAAAAAAATGTTTTGTTCCACTGGCAGATTACGTCACTTATAACTAGAACTTTTTAAAAATGTTAATGAATTATTTATTTAAAATAATCTTCTATATCATGATTAAAAGTAGTAGAAACCAGACCAAAAATACTCAGTAAGTTTTTGTAATGTTACGTTTCCACAGGCAAAGTTCTGAATGCTCTGGAGAATAATTAAAATAGATTAGATTTGAGATTTCTGTAAGGAAAATCTCAGATCTAATTTCTTGAAAATGAAAAATTCCCGGTTTTTAAGTGAAGATCCAGCTCTTACTTGCGAGCTAAATATCCGCGGCACACGGACTGGAAGTAGATGATGATGTCGGTGATCTTCAGGTCTCGCTCCTCCTCCAGATGAGCCAGAACTCCGGTTCTGAAGAAGATCTTACTCTGACCGATGCGGAACAGGTTGGGGTCCAGCTCCAGGGCCTGAATCTGAGAAAACAAAAACAAAACAGAGAGCAGGGCTGAGTGATACATTGGTTTTAATGATTAATCGAATTTTCTGTTCTTTGAGATTCAAATTTTTGGAAAATCTGGATTTTTTTTTTTTCACCAATCAGTCTGATGTTAGCTTCAATAAGCAAGTTTTACAACTTCTATTTGTCTCAACTTTGAATTTATGTCAACTCAAAAAAAGAGTGACTGAAATAAAAGCCAGTGTCATTTAAAAAAATAAATAAGAGTTATGAAAAGAGCCGGAAATCAACAGAAAAAATGACGTTACCATTCTCTCACAGGCCTGTTTCCCATCCATGAATCCCTTTGGAATGGCATTGGGGGTGAGAATCTCATATCTGCAAATAAAAAAAGACACAAATACACAAATGGTGTAAATATTTATTCACACCACGATATTCTACGTGGGAACCAGAAACGGTTGAAAGAACTCTGCAGTTCTTCACCTCTGTCTGAACTCCTGGAAGACGATCCGGTTGGGGAAGCCCTGTCTGCAGATCCGAATTCCCTCCAAGACGCCGTTACACCTCAGCTGATCCAGAACCAGGTGAGGTTCTAACTTACCGGCCTGCGGACCCAAACAGATTCAGCATCCCAGACACAGGAAAAGACGAGAGTCTAAAATACAAGTTATGATGTGCAGAGGAGAGTTTACTCTTTTCTCGTGGTTGGGGATGATGCAGCGGACAAAGTTCGGGTTGGTGTTCCTCAGGGTGGCCATGAGTTTGGTGAGCGACTCTTTGTAGAGCTGCCCCACCGTACGAAACATTCCCTTCTTGGTTTTATAGGTGGCGCCAAACGCCGTTTCGTTCATCCCAGCCACCTGGTCCAGACCCACGATCCGGTCCACTGGTGGGGACACAGAGAGAGACGGAGACCGTCTGTCAGGACAGCAGAGGCTTCCAGCATCACAGCAGCTGCGTTTCCATTAAACTTACGCAAACTGGAATTACGAAAATTAATCTGCCCAATAGAAACATGGAAATTTTGAAAAAGCGTAAGTTTTTGCGCTTGCATGACCAATGTGATCAACAACAGGATGTTACTACTGGTGGAAAATATGAAGAAGAGGACAGGAAGTGGAAGGAGGCAATGGAGGACATTGCCTGCCCACAGAGTCAAGCTGGGGTTTTTATTTTTATGTCAGACAACTTTCTGTTATTCCTATATCGATCTTATACAGTAGGGGCTCCTGCACTTCCTGAATCTGTGCCCTTCTTTCAGCTGTTACAACTGTTTAATTCAGTGTTTTTCCAAGCCGCCTTTAAACGCAACATGAGCGCTGAAGAGCTGGCGTCGGTTTTACACCTTTGTACGGCAGTGAAGCAGACCTGCTGCAGCTGCTGCAGCTGCTGCGCAGAGCGCCGCAGGTGTGTGTTAGCATCATGGCAGCAAACCAGCAAAACGCAAAGAAGCTAACAGAGTGAGTCGAGTGATGCTGTTGGATGCAGATAATGTTAGCTAAATAATGCCAATATGTCACGTTACGGTTGTTGACAAATATAAGCTACTGATGTTCTTATCTATGCTCGAAGGTGGATAGTTTGGTTACATTTACTTGAGTAACTTTTTTAGATAAAAGGTACTTATAGGAGTAGTTTTACTGAAGTCTACTTCTTTCTTTTACTTGAGTAATATTATCACTATGCATAGATTCGGTTTTGCATTTAAAGAAACAGATTTCAGAGATTAGATTCTTAAATTTCTGCAACATATGAGCAAATGTTTTATGCAAATTTGAGCATAATTACGCAACATTTTAAACGTGTCACTGTTTACATTCTTATTGATTATTTTGTATTAATAAACATGATTATTTTATTTGAAATGCTACATAAAGGCTTGTTCATGTATTTACATTAAAGTAAATACATAAACATTTTTGCGCACATTTTGTAATGGAAACGCAGCTACTGACATGAGGTTTCCAAACGACCAGCAGCAGAAAGATAAATAAGAACAGCAGCAGTCTAGGACTAGAGCTAGAGCTTCTGGACATGGAGCTGCAAAGCGTTTGGCTGCATCTACTGGGTCTCCTCCGGGTTCAGAGGGAAGCGCTCAGATCCTGGCATCACATTCTTGCTAACAGCTGAGATTCTCAACATTTTCATTTTTTCAGGATGACTGGCAAGGGTTTGCACTTGGCTGTAGTTTTTTTCCCCCCAAAAGCAGGATAAATAATTTCAGTGTAATTACAGTACCTTGAACATTGTCACATTTTGTCACATTATGACCACAAACTTTAAAGTTTTATTAGAAATTTGTGCAACTGACCAACAAAAAGAAGGGAATAATTATGAAGTGGAAGAAAAAGGAGAATCAACAAATGAAAATCTAAAAAATGTGTCCAGAAGTCATGTAGAGGGAATGTGGAAGAAGTTTCTCTACAAATAAACTAAACAAAAATCCGAGACTGAACAGAGAAATCAGCCCTAAACATTCATCGTGTTAAAATGGCCTAGTCAAATTCCTAGAGTAAATTTAACTGACAATACTTGAAATTAGCTGCTCAGGTTGAGCTAGTTTGATAACTTCTGCAGACTTGCAGCTGAAACTGATCGAAGGTTGCATGTTATTCTTTTATTAAACACCAGCAACATGCCACACTTTTCAGATTTTTATTTGTAAAGAAATTTGAGAGCTGCATTTTCCCACTTCATAAAACTCCAGGAAAATATTAAATGAAGTTTGTGGTTGTAAAATGTGAAAATGTTCAGAGGGTATGAAAACTTTTGCAAGGCGCTGTTCAAAGAAAAATGATTAATTAATTCGTCACATGACACTGAAAAACTTTCAACCTGGATCAAATCAAAACAAGTTTTAAATCGCCTGATTTGTGTAAATTTTTATATTTTTTCTGATTACGAAATATGAAGATGTTACACCTCCCATATTATATTTCTGATGGAAAGAATTAACTTTATTCTAAAACTGAAAGAAGTTGAATATTTAAAGAAAAATTTGATAATTGACTTTTGAAATGCCAATAGATGCTGTAGATTAAACTGTTTTAACATACATAAGAACTAAATTTAATAAATTCATTTAATTTTGCATATTTTTTCTGGTCTTGTTACTTGTTTGTTGTAAAAGGGGGAAAATAAAATAAACTAATCAACAAACACCGTTAAACTGGATGTATTCCCTCTGTATTGAGGGAATACATCCCTCAATACGCCGGCTGAATATAAATGATGTTGCATATTTATGCCTTAGCAGGTTCCTTCAAATTAAAAGTCGCAGTCTGGTGGAAGTTTTGCACCTGGGCAAACATGATGCATGGCTGCAGGCTGGAGCTTTAATTATGATCTCAGAGCAAAAGCGAAACACCAAAACCAGCATCTGGTTTTCATCTCTGCAGCTGCAGCGAGAGATTGTGTCGCCAAATATCCTTAGGTTGTTACCGCACGTCTCTCTCATTACAAAATACCAGAACTACTTTAGCTTAAGCCCACAAAGATACAATTAAAACACACTAATTGAACTAAGGGAAGCACATCATTCTAGTTCCCAACTAGGCGCTGCTGCTTTTGGCCGGGTCAGAGGAGCCATGCAGCCTGGAAGCAAATGGGAGCCACTTCAGATACGATGTGATGCTCAGCACCAGCTACAAGCAGACCTGGGCAAAAATACACCAACATGCTCCAAATCATCCGGTTTAACCAGCAATTATATCCAGCTTCTGCTTTACGATGCAGTAATTCATATTTTGGCCCAGTTCTGCTGCGGTGCCACCCAGTCATTCACCTTCTGGCTCATCCAGACATGTGACATTGTCATAGAATGAGGCCCTTTGAATGGTCTGAATCTCTACAACACAGAGAAAAAGAGGAGGAGGAGAAAGAGAAGGAGCAGGAGGAGGAGGTGTTGAGTGTCAAGTGGTTTTTTCAGATGTCAGAAAAGTGCAACAGGTCAGCAACAGAAGAAGCTTTTAGTAATAAAGTGCCTGGAAAAAGAGCAATTTTCAAAAACCTTCCAATTGTTAAGTCACATTCAAAGAAACCTGCACCGTTACCTAGCAACCCCAGCCACACCCAACACAGTCACCTAGCAACCGAAATGGAGGTCCAGCACATTTGGTCAGCTGGTTTCACCACTGTATTCGCTGTACAACGGCTGCTGGAAAAGACAAGAGTTTTGTTGGGAACCACTTTCCTCTATTCTTGTTGGTTGTGCAGGAGGCTCCACTTCTGCTTTTCAAAGATCTATGGTTATATAATTGCAAATTTTTTCGCAGCCATTTTCACATGTGAGTGTAAACATTGAGTTGGGGGCATGGCCAGCAGCAGCGTATTTGGATTTGAAGCGACAGGAGGCCCTTAAACAGCTCAAAATAGGCAGAAGAAAGCAGAATAAAATCTCATTATCTAAGAATGACTTTGTGCAAAAAGTTCATCACAGGGCCTCCTGTGATTGATAAGTTTTGTATAGCCCACATATCTATCCTAACTGGTTCCAGGGAGCATAATAGGTCACCTTTAAGAGCCACCCTGATAATCACAGCATCCTTAAGACTGTTGGAAGGGAAAATCGGCATAAAAATCTTGCTGTGTGAACCAGGTTTAGGGAAAAACAACTTATTACGCCAGTTTGACCCTAGTAAGTAAAAACGTAATTGCCCACCCTTGTTAATTTAGGAATTAGCAAAAATTAACCACCAACTTGATCTGTACAATGAAATGTAAGATCAAAACATTTAAACAGAATCTGTCTAACAACATAAATAAAGATAAACCATCTCATAAAAATTAACACAGGACAGATTATTAATACATCTCAGAGCATTTTTAATCAGTTTTATGAATTTGACGCAGTTTGGCACCTTTAAGCCGTCTGAATTACGTCTGCGACTAAAGGGAATAGATCTCCTTTCAACTGAGCCGACACTGAGGATCAAAAACCTGGAGAGAAATCTGTTACCTGAAAACGACAATCAATGCCTCTTAAAGGCCAAACAAAACAAAAAAAACAGTTTTGATTATTTTAAATGGACTTCCAAACTGAAAACGTTAAATCTCAAAACAGGAATGAGATGATTATTCATGATTTTATTTCCTCATGTCTAGACTTTTGTCACACATCTGCAGCTGGTCCAGAAGTCTGCAGCCAGACTTTGAACTGGAACCAGCAGCAGAGCTCACATCGCTCCTGTGTTAATGTCTTTTCAATGCTTTATCACTTCATAATGGAGTTCAGGTTAAACTGCTGACTTTAACTTTCAGCAGCCTGCAGAGTCAAGCTCCTTCCTAATAGACTGAAACGTTAAAACTCCAGGCTTTAGATCCTCAAATCAAAAGTTAGCCTTAATCTAATGGAACAAGTTTAATATTTTAGAGAATCACTCCTCAGAATTATGCACAGTTTTCCTTAGAAACACTTAAAATATTACTGAATATTATCTGCATTTGCATATTTTGTCTTTTTAATTAAATTTTATTATGTAAATATTTTACATTTTGTCTTCAAGAAGCACTTTGATAATTTTATTTTAAAAAATTTAATTGATAAAGTTTTTGACGTCTGTCTGTCTGGGCAGGAAGACACCACCATTTCAAAACCTGTGGGACGCCAGCAAACCAAGCTGTAGAAATATTATCCACAGATGTAGAAAACATAGAACAATGAAGATCCTTATTCCTTTTTACCAGAATAAATAATAAGATGCAAAAATTACACTCATGGGAGAGTTTTAATGTCTTAAGCTCAATCCAACCTGGGTTACCAGCAGGTCTGACTCTGACTGGCTCCAAAAGGCAGTATAAAGGTTGTGGAGTGGCCTAGTCAAAGTTTTGACTTAAAATGGATGCTGTGGAAATACCTGCCCAAGCTTTTATTACTCTTATTAAATTAAAACAACTATATTTCCCTTCAGGTTATATTAAAACTTGAGCTCAAACATCTAAAACATTTCAGAGTATAAGGGGATGAAACTCCTTTTCACAGCCCTGTAAGTAAGCAGAAGGCTACAAACACAAGAATCTGACTGGACGCGGTTTTTAAACCGATTCTTTCTAGTTTACGTTGAAATCTAAGGAAGCAAATTACCGTCTTTCCACAGTTCAGCCACGAATTTGTCTGTTGACTGATGAAGAAGCGTAGCCACGTTGTCGTTAAGAGGGTCCATGTTCTTCATCAGCCACTCGTCTGCCTTGTAGTCAACCTGAACAAGAAACAGGCTTTAGTTTAGTAAAATACAGAGAAATAAAGGTATTATGCAGTTATTCATGATATACAGTACATGCAGTAGAGTAAGGATACTATAAAATACCCCAAATATCTTTCAAGGACATGGTTTCATAGAGATTAGGTTAACTGTAACTTAACGTAAGACCACTCAAACTCAAACTGATTATTGTATATACCAATTTCAATATGGCTGAAAAACCAGCTCAAACTTTTTTCCTGGAACGGATGTGTTTTTATTTAGCAAATTTATTTTTCTAGTTCTAATTTGCTCAATTTTATGTTCAGTGGAAACAGAACTGCTGCTTCATTTGCATCTGAAGTAAAAAATCTCACTTTCCTGAGGCCTTTTTTTGGTTCATCTTCATTGATAACTTTAAATCATCAGTACATCATTGTTCTGAAACATTCTGTTGTAAATCCAAAAGCCACATAAATATGAACAGATGTGAACCTCAGCAGGTCTGTGTCTGTTCGGCCAATCCAGTTTTTTACTGCCAAACATTTCTGACCAAACAGGCCTTAGTGTTCACTGGGAATCCCACAAGAGAAGACGATGCATCATTGTTTCAAACAGCTATTCAAAGATAAAGATTTGGCAGCTGAATCAACATACAATGAGGGGTCATTGGAGGCTTAATTGTGACTTAATAGAAGCTTAATTTTCAAACAAATCTGCTTCCAAAAGATAAAACAATTGTCTACTAAGTGTGGCGTTTAGAAACCCAACCAGTAACGAAGCCTACCCTGCCAGCATAGTGGATGATGCAGAAGTCAGCCTTGTCTTTGAGCTGCCTGGGTCTCTGAAACTTGGTGTGAGTTCCCTGCTCCTGGATCAGTTTGTCTACGAAGGTCTTGTCTGTGGCTTTGGGGAACCAGCACTCCTCATCCAACAGAGCCAACACTCCCGGAGGGTTCGCCTGGAGGAAAACCGAAAACATTTCATTCCCACGGTAGAGCACAGTAATGCAGTCTCACCTATACAAACACAGTGATTTATTTTCACCCGCTGTGTCTTTCATATCGTAACCTTCCTAAAATAATGGTCTAAATCACTTCTTTCTAAAAGATGATTTAGGCAAATGTGACAATACGGTTCCTTGAAAACTTATTCAAACCCTCTCACCTTTTCCACCTTTACATGAGAGACTGACACAAAGGAGAACTTGACACATGGCTCAGAGGTTTGTTAGAGAACATTAGTGACGAAGGATACACCAGAAAGGGCAGGGAGAAAGTTTCCCTTCCACTGTGAGAACAGTCCTAAACATACACCCAAAATTAAATGGTTTACCTCAAAGTTGTGTTTATTTTAACAATACAATAGATGTGAAGTTTGTCAAAATTTGTATATTTATTCTTTGAATTTATTTTATTTAGTCAACAGGTTGTTTCTCCAGACATTTATTTGCGTATTAAGGTCTGTTACGCTGCTCTTGGGGGTTGGTGGTTACCATAGCAACCGGTAACTCCCCCGTTTTTCCTGTTGCCGTCGGCAACTGTGGTATGTATTAGGGCTGTTGTGATACAATAATCTCACAATACGGTACGATACATGTTATGCTCACCATACGATATATATTGCGATATTCAGCAAACGATACAATTCAATACACTTTTGCGATTTTCTGAAAGATTTTAGAGGGACAGAGTGATATTGGTGACATTTTGTGACTGTTATAGAGTTGGATTGAATTAATTTAACTGAAAACTGATTAAAAGCACCAACTACACAATACATGGCTCTGGTTGGACATGGACACAGACTTAAAGTCGACATCTGGACAAAATGAATCAAAGAAGTGGTGAGAAAACATGTTTCTTTTAATTGAAACAGTACAAACTGTAGCTTACATGCATTTGTAAAGTAAATAAAGTGCACCAAGTACCCTGCTCTGAACAGTTTGATACCTTTTTAACCTCAACACTTAACATCTGAAGGAATCACTCTAAGCCTGATGTCCTAATCACTCTCCCGGCGAAGCAAGCAGTGAGTGAGCAAGGTGACAGTTGGATGTTACGATACTTGCGGATGAATATCGTTTTTTTTTTCTAGGAAAGAAAACATCGATATATCGCAAAATCGATATTATTACACAGCCCTAGTATGTATTAGAATCAGCTCTGTGTTTTCTTTCCAACATGTATTTTAGACAAACTTAATCATATAAAGTGTCTCATGAGTAATTTTGGTACGTTTTGAATAATGTTTTTAACTGTTATCATTATTAATGTTGTGCATTTTAGCTATGTTTAATTTGACAAATGCTAGCTGCTGCTAACTTCTCATTTGGATATATTGCTCTTTAGTTTGTGGTTATTTATTGTATTTTATTTAATGAATAGGGGCAGAAAATGCTGGACTGATAACCACCAACTTGAGTTCCTCTTTGGTTTTAATTTTTGACCCAAAGTAATATTAAGAGACACTGTAAGAGGTGTAAAGAGTCAGCTTGCAGACTCCTGGTCCATCACATAACATCAGAATAAAATGGAATACAGTTTGAAAACATGAAGAGTTTAGCATGTTTTTAAAGCTTCTGCTAACACCATCCATACCAGGCTTTATAGTGACTAACCGGTCTCTCGATGAGGTCGATGCAGGGCTGCAGGTCCAGGCCGAAGTCGATGAAGCTCCACTCGATGCCCTCCCTCTGGTACTCCTCCTGCTCCAGGATGAACATGGTGTGGTTGAAGAGCTGCTGCAGCTTCTCGTTGGTGTAGTTGATGCAGAGCTGCTCGAAGGAGTTCAGCTGCAAATACAAGCAAGAGAAAGACTATTAACTAAAGAAAAGCCAAAAAAACCTATACAGAGGCTTTCAAAAGTATTCATACTGCTGAATTCCACCTGAGCTGTGGATCTTGTCTGCATCTCTGATCAGTATTCTCCTACGTTTAGATGTGTTAGTAGATTTACAGTTGTGCCATACTCTTTTCATTTCCAGATGATGGACTGAAGGGTGAGATGTTCAAAGTCTAACCCTGCTTTAAGCTTCTCCACAACTTCATCTCTGATGTGACCTGTGTTTTCCTTGGACTTCATGATGCCGTTTGCTCCCCAATATTCTCTTAACCGACCTCTGAGGCATCACAGAGCAGCTGGACTTGTACTGAGATTAGATTACACACAGGCGGACTCTGTTTAGTCATTAGCAATCAACAGGCAACTTCTGAAGGCAACTGGTTGCACTCAGAGAAAAGGGTGTTGAATATTATTACACTTGCCAGTTTTTTAATTTTTTAAAAATGTTATGAATCATAGTTTCCATTTGCATCATGTGTTGTTTTTCTGTTTTCACTCTTTCTACCAAAAATTGGATGATAAAAGTCTTCAGTCTGGTGCTTTTGTCTCGACTAGCCCTTTTTTGGAGGAAAAATCTGTTTACAGAAACGTCATAATTAATTTTATTTGTTGTTTTGTTTATTTATGTCTTCCAGTTCCAGTGTTAAATGTTCATTAGAATTTAAAGTTTATTGTTCATTGAGAATGTGTTCTTGCATTATTTTGCCGTTACCACTATATTACTTCAAAATGATCTCAAAAACAACAAGATTATTGTTTATCATAATACAATTTATCGTCCAGCAAAGTTTGTTATAGTGACAGGCCCAATCATGTATAATTTCCTTTCTACTTCATGATTAATATATCACTTTGTGTTGGTTTTTCACATTAAAATCCAATGAAATACATTTATGTTTGTGGTTGTAATGTGACAAAATATGGAAAAGTTCAAGGGCTATAAATACTTTTGCAAGTCACTGCAAGTCCCTCAAAAGCAGGAACTATACTACTTTTAAAAAATGTAACAAAGGAAAATTCAAACCTGGAAAATTTCAAACCCAGCGATGTCCAGAATACCAATGAAGGAGGCGCCCTGCCGCTTGGTTCGGTCCAGAGCTTTGTTAATACGATGAACCAGCCAGCGGAACAGGCGCTCATACGTTGCTTTAGCGAGCGCCTCCACAGCGAAGTCAGCCTGCAGGGAGGAAAGAAACACAACAGCATGAAGACGAAGGAGGAGAGAATGAATTCAATCAGAGCCAGTCAGGACTTAGCTGACCTGCTCCTTGGTCTGGGCTTTCTGGACGTAATCTCGTCCCACTTTGATCCTGGGCGTCAGGATGGCTCTGGTGAACTCCATCACATTCATACCAAGCAGATGACACAGCTTCTGAGCAGCTAGAAAACAAAGATTTAAACAAATAAACATGAAAACAAAGCAGTTTCTAATTACATAAGAAGAAAAGGGACACGAGACTGAAATATCTACAAAAAGTATCTTACATTAGTTTGGCAAAGAGAGCAGAAACAGGAATAACAGCTATTATTTCGTCATATAATGCAGAACTCAGATTTTCTTGTCCAAAATAAATGATTGACAATACAGTTTGACATTACCTGATTAATAATAATCTTTCTCAACTATGGAATATGACTGATAAAATTATTTTACTTGGCTGGAGCTATTATACAAAAACAGAGTCTGATTTAAACCAAAGATGTGTCACTACTGAAAATAAAACACAGCTGCTTTGGTTCTGCCTTCTGCTTCTGCATTTAGAGATTTCTGGTTGAGCTGCATGATTGGACACAGACTTTTGTCTTTTGTTTCACTCTGTTCTAGGACCTTTTGTCTGACAGCACACTTAGAGAAACTGGAAGGCTACAAAGCAAATCATTTCTGTTTTAGGGCTCAACAGAAGACTGACGAGGTGCAGAGTTTATGGTTTCTACACACTTTTCACATCAAACTCAGATTTTGGGGGGTTCTCAGAATTTTTGAACCAGTTGTATAAATTTATATAATTACAAAGTTCACTATAAATCCATAGCAGATGTCGCTACAGTAACCAGGGTTTAATATGGAACTAATAAAACTAGAAGGTTTTTGGCTGGTTGGTTGGATGTGCTGCTTGTTGGTTGATCATCAGCTGTTTGGTTGGTTGATTGGTTATTTGGTTGTTCATTGACTGGTTGATTTATTAATTGATTAGTTAGTTGGTTGGTTGGTTGGTTGTTCATTGACTGGTTGATTTATTAATTGATTGATTGATTGATTAGTTAGTTAGTTGGTTGGTTGGTTGGTAAATTGGTTGGTAAGTTGGTTGGTTGATCATCAGCTGTTTGGTTGGTTGATTGGTTATTTGGTTGGTTGTTCATTGACTGGTTGATTGATTAATTGATTAGTTAGTTGGTTGGTTGGTTGGTTGGTAAATTGGTTGGTAAGTTGGTTGGTTGATCATCAGCTGTTTGG
>NW_006800281.1:176007-185948 GCF_000485575.1 Poecilia formosa
CTTGCTTTTAGAAAATGTGAAATGGAATAAACTCTAGAAAGGCAAATGTTTGTTTTTCATCCCCTTACTTTTTTTGAACGCATTACATTTTGGAAAATACTTAATTTAAGTTTGCTGTTTTTTTAAATCAGACTTTTCCATCCACTTACAAATCTTGACAGGGTGGAAAACAGTGAAGGAGTTTATGATCGCTCATAGTGAGCTTAATTTAACTGTACTTTACTTCTGGTTGGAAGGAAATAATTCCTCTTCGCTGTTGTCACATGCTGGCTTAGGAGGAATCAGCTTGGCTCCAAGATAATCTCAGCTGATATTTATTATCAACCAAATTTGAGTTATGTATGTATTGTTGGACTGGAATGAAGTGGATCGAAGTAGTGGAACCTGTTTGTCAAGTTTACATTTGTTTTAAATTGGTGCTGCATAAATAAACAGAATTGAAATAAGAGGGAGTCTGTGCTTTACCAAGCAGATATAAAGCAGATGGACTTTCTGGAACAGTTACCAGTATTATCAGGCATGGAGGCTTGGTCAGTGTTCCTCTCCTTCTTGAAGATGATGTTCCCAAACTGCAGCACTGAAGACACCACCCTCAACATCGCTGCAAATATACAAATCCAGGCAAATCATCAGAAATGTTGACGGCATTTCAAGTTTTTTCACTGATCCTGGACACCAATACAGCCACAGGTATTTACCTTTTAATGTAACAGGGATACAAAGCTCGGCAGAAAATACTTCATTTTTAACTTACAAAAAATCCACCTGAAAAAATGTTTTTTTTTATTTTTTATTTTAATTGGTGTTTAACTCCTCCTCCCTTTCTTTCTTCTAAACAATCTTCATCTTCGCATGCAGAGATGCTGGAAAACCGGTTTCGAATCTTTTGATGGCATTTCCATGAAGAAATGCACATCTTGTTCTGTCATTTATCTTTAGCGCTGAACAGGAAGCAGAGCATTAAAAATAAAAAATAAGGTTAGGTCAGAGCGAACTCCTGCTTTACCCAGAATCTCTTCATGTGCGAAGCTCATGATGTGCATGGCCTCCATGGTTTCATGGAAGTTGTCCTTGTCCTGTTGGCCTGGAATCGGGATGTTGCCATTCGACAGGAACCTGTAGTTATTGAACCCTTCCAACAGAAGATCGGCTGTGGAGAGAAAGGAAACGTAAAAAACCTAATCCCCATTAGATTTCAGACTTCCCTAGTTTTCACCAACTGAGTACAAATGTAAAGGTGTTTATTAAATAGGTTTATAACACTGCAAACATCTAATCACCCGGTCGAATATTTGTGAGAAAATAATAAAACAAAGCAAAACACAGAAAACACTGACAAGGACAGAAATTTAAACTAACAAATCAACAAATTCTCCTGTTTTTCTCTTTCAAAACAAGAAATGACAGCTAAACTTATGTGACAAATATTAATGATTAAACAATGTTTGGATGAGTACAGGTTGGCTTTGGATATTTATGTTAATGTTTCTGTTGTATTCCTCATTATACAGCTCATCTAAATGTACTTAGACATTACATATAAGGCTATTAGCTAAGCTGTATTATTTTTTAATTAAATTATTTTAGTTGTTTTATCCTTCATTTCCTATTTTAAGTGTTGGAAATAAAGCTACAATATTTACTATGTTACCTACATATTAGTAGAAAAAACATAACTGGTTCTGGATTTAGAAGGTTTTTCCTCTTTTCTTTAAGAGCCAAGTTTATTTGTATATCACATTTAAGCAACAAGGCAGCTCAAAGTGCTTTGTATGATAAAAACAACACAGTAAACAACTATGAAATAAGTAAAAAAAAAAAACACATTACATTTAGTCAAATCCAATTAAAAAAAACCTTATTAGTCTGTCCCAGAAAGAAAAGATTTCTACATTTCTATAATTATGATAAATAAGAAGCTGAAATAAATATGTCTGCCCCTTCATTTAACAGAATTGAGAACATATATTTAGTTCAATAAAAGAAATAAAAAGTGTGATTAATAGCGTCTGTGTATTCTGGGACTTCATTTTTGTAAATTATATTACAGTCCAGGCATTTCAGGAGTCAAGGTCTTTGAGTTATAACAATAAAACGCATTTTCACTTCTTACTAATCCTCCCACTCTCTTCTTACTCACATCTGAGATGCTCTCCAGCTCCGGCCAGCAGCTGGTAAAAAATGTGGAAGGTGCGTTCATCTTTGGCTTGACGAATCGCTCTGGATTTCTCCAGCAAGTCTGACGCAGAACAGTCAGGAAAAGTAAATCTTTTTTTCATTCCAGTACGAAACAAACAAAACGTTCTGTGACTGACTTATAATGAGGTCAGAGCTTAGAAAGGCCTAAAATTCCTCAGAGCATCCAAAACAAAGACTGTTAGATGAATTGATAGATGCTTATTTCCAGGACACAGGATACAGGTTTCGATGTTGGCACCCACGATGTACCCGGCAACATCAAAGTTGATGCGAATGAATTTCCCCTGCAGAGATTAACACAAGATTCATGTTAAAACAAAAACAAACCAATCAATCACTGACATCTACACTAAAAAATAATCACCAGTACAGATAACGCAGTGGAAGCATGATCAATAGTATCAGATGTATTATTCCACCTACATTAGCAGGCTCAAAGTGATTGTTTCATTTTGGAAATATTTTGCAAAAACAGATCTGATTGTCAGTGAGCCGATGCATCTACAGATACCTTTAGAGGAAATGCGTGGTGGAACTGGAAGCGTTATCAAGCAGCAGCTGAAGCTACGTTCACACAGCAGGGAAATGTAACACAAATCCGATTTTTCGTGCCACTTTCTTTTATGAAGGGTGAAGGTCATAATTTTATCCCATTTAGTCATTATGCACTTCCAATTCATTCCCACCTTTCTGTCTGGGTGTATTATATTATTTCACTTGATAGATACTTTATGCTATGATGAAGAAGGCCATCTTACTGACATGCACTGTTTGCATGAATACAAAACTCTTCAAATGTCCAAACTTTCTTTGATGCACCAGAAGATTTTATGACAGTTAAATCTTGATGGTTTTTGCTTGGCTCGACTCACAAAACGTGACGAGTTGTCGTTTTTCACAGTCTTTGCGTTGCCAAAAGACTCCAGGATGGGGTTGGCCTGAAGAAGCTGGCGTTCCAGTTCACCCTGACAAACACACAAAAACACACACAGGCAGCGTTCAGTCACCAAGTGGTGTGTGAGGTGAGCGGTGACAAACTGAGGCTCACAGACAGGTGGGAAAAAAATCATGCAGCAGATTTCACAGGATCTATAAAGGCGGAGGCGAAAAGAACAAAGCTGAGGGGAAAATGGCAAAGCGAGCGTCACAGTTCAACTTCTGGAGAAAAACTGTTAGGAAAAGACAAATAAATGTTTCTATTAACGTTTTGCAAGCAATGACAAAAATCTTCTGAAATTTTTCCCAAAAAAGTGGAAGAATTTTTAAAAATAAAATTAGAAACATAAAAAAAGCCCTGGGATTCCCTGGGCTGCTGCATTTGACTCGAAGATCATGTATGGACAGAAAAATGCATAAAACTTTCTAACTTCCATCCATTTTCTTTACACCCTTGTCCCTTGGTGGGGTCAGGAGGGCTGCTGGTGCCTCTCCAGCTAATGTTCCAGGTAAGAGGCAGGAGTGTGCACGCACACACCTAGGGACAATTTGGAGAGGCCAATCAACCTGACAGTCATGTTTTTGGACTGTGGGAGGAAACCGAGAAAGCCCATGCATGCATAGGGAGAACATGCAAACTCCAAGCAGAAAGACCAGGACTGGGAATCGAACCCAGAAACCTTCTTGCTGCAAGGCAACAGCTCTACCAACTGCGCCACTGTGCAGCCCACTTTCTAACTTAGCAATATAAAATGACAAATGTAAACTAAACTACAGCTGGAATCAAACGAATTTTTAATGTGTATTCTCTCTTAGTCTGGGATTTAAATGTAGTGTGTCAAAAAGTGAAAATATGAAGAACTTTTTGTCTCATCAAAAACCAAAAATACACGGGAAAAAAAATCTGGAAATTGCAAAGACAAAAAAAAAAAAAAGAAAAAAAAAGATGAAAATGTAAAATGTATTTTGCTGCTACAGTTTCTGATATGGGATTTCCCTGAAATCAGACAGAAGATGAAGCAGATAATAATACATCAAAGTATTGATTTATGACTTAAAAAAAGATGATTAGGTGAAAAAGCATCTTCAGAGGAAACTTTTACAATCTTCACTTGAAGAACATATTTATGCTGGTTTTAACTTTTTACAGCTCGGTCCGGGCCACAAGCTCCAAAGCAGCATCTGGTTCTTTAGTCACATTTAATGGCAGCTGATCCATTTTCAGTCCATGTCTGCAAATTTCTTCAACAGAACGACACCAATAGTATAAAACAAAAGTGTCAAACTGAAGGTCTGCAGGCCAGATCCGGCCCATCATAACTATTTATGTGGCCCTCTAATGTCTTAAGGGACAGAAAAATTAAGCTGTTAGCCAACAGCTGTGTGCTTAAATATTATTTTATCAGTTAAATCAAATCAGATTTCCTTTGAGTAGGACCAAATTACATCATTGTGGAAAGGCTTTAATTTTGTTTTACATTTTAAGAGTTTCTAATCAAACTTTATGTTTTTTTAATGGGTGGTTTTATCTTAACATTAAGCACCAATCGGCCATTTGAATGAATTTTAAATATATCTATACCTAAACATTCAGTCATGGAAACAAACAAAACGCTTCTTTACATTTTATTGTAAGCCCATTTAGTTAAAAAAAAAATTAGGGATGCACTGATTGGAGTTTTCTGGCCAATCGCCGATTACTGATCTTTTAAAAAGAATAATCTGCTGATGCCGATTCTGGATTATTTTTGCCTGAAATGTTGCTCAGTACAGCAAGAAAGTTGCTGAATTGGCAACAGTGTGGTGATTATTGTTAACTGGAAACGTGCAGACATGACCTGGTGGGTCGATCTATCAGTCTAACGTCTCCGATGGGAGAGCAGAAGAGGACAGTGGCTGATTTTTAGACCTTCTCCAGCATAGATAAGATCGGCTTCACATGTAAAAATCAGACGATAACCGATCTCCCAAAATTAAGGAAATCAGCACCAATAAGTCAGCTGACCGATAAATCTGCGCACCCCTAAAAAAGTGCAATCGTTTTTAAAAATCCTAACATTTTTTTACTTGCATTCCTTCTGGGTTGGTATTATCTACAGGCGAAACGGACCTAAACTCCCTGTTTTGCAGCAGAATGTAGTTAAAACTAAATTTAAAACTTCTGCTGCGACAAAAGCAGATGATGCCCACACTAAACAGAGAGGAACTGAAACAGTTCAGTGTTTTTATTGAAGTTACCCACTTTAGAAACGCTGAAAAAAATAAATAACAGATTTATGGTGATGTTTTGACAGGTGTTTCCTCTACGCTTCCATCTAAACCTCACTGCGGACTTTGTCGTGGCCAGAGAACCCAAAATGGCCGAGAGAAAAACAGTTTGCGGCAAAAGAAACCTTCTCCCACTCAGACAGAAATATCTCCACGCACTGAAGGGTTGAGTAAGCCGTTTTCCATGAGAGGGGAACTGAGGAATCAGCATCTCACTTGGGATGTGAGACATTAATGCAGCATTTGGCCAATGAGTGTGAAGAACTGCTTTTGGGTGAAATTGTGAGCAGCTGGAATGCAGCAGCCCTCCATTGGAGCAGCTGTACGGCCCACAGGGGACGGATAATTCAAACCAGAGCAGTTTGTTTTCACACAAACACAGGTCTGGGGTGAAAAACCTTACCTGGCAATCTTTACTCATCTGTTTGGACCAAGCAAAGGTCACATTTAAACAGGCTTCCACTTCCATTATGCATTAGGTCAAAATTCAGCATCAATTTTAAAGAATAGTAAAAAGTCAATATGACAGGAACAGAGAACGCCACAAAAACGTCCCATCTGCTCAGAAGTCTCTTCATTTCCTTCAATTTAAGCATTTTTCTCCGTAAACTGCTACAAGTGGATCTCCTTTTAAAAGGCGGGCTGCTTGGCAGGCTCTGGGGAAAGACTTGGGGACAGATTTAGGCGACCCAAAGAGGATCAGTCACAACTGTCCCAGTAAATCTTCTCAGGAAGAGCCGAGTTGTGTTTGCATTCGCAGTGCTCAACATCTGCTTCAGAGGCCCAACAAATATGCCAAGTTTTCTTCTTTTTTTTCAGAAGCAAGGAAAATAGGACCTGGCCATGTGGGAAACTCATTTGGGGCAGATTCTTGGATGTTGGAAAAGTCCAAAAAGGTTCTGCTTGAGTTGCCCAGTTGAGCGATTAAGAGGTGGTGATGTGAGAACCGCCGAACCTCTTCGCTTAAAATCAGTGTGCTCTGAAAGTCTACAGGTTTTAGCTGTGTACAGAAACCACCACGATACCTAAAAACTTTAACAAAATTATTGTTTTTGTTTAAAAAGTGAAATTCTTTAAGTTGTAGAAAGTGATATAACAAAATCTTCTGATACCACATGATTAAAACGGCACAATATTTGTTTTCAACACGAGTGATTAAATCTGGGAAAGTAAGATTATACTATTAAAATTTGACTTGAAATTGTTCAATATCAGTGGACTATGCAGATATTGTATGTCTGAGACTCTTATTTTGAAGGAAGAATGCAAGTAGGTCCCAAGTTATCTGCTTTGTTGACAAACTTACCCAACAACGACATCATGTTGGGATGTCCAACAACATTTCAGTCAGCCTCCATTAGTTTTAAATTGCTGGTGATAGTTGTTGTGGCCATTTATATTAAATTTTGTAAATTGTAATTTCTATTAATTTAGATTTTCTTTAGGTGACGGGAAGTTTTTATAAAAATTTTTTTTACCACTTTTTCAATTTGAAACATCGGATTAACTTTAATTTTCAACTAGGTTGTAAGAGATTTTTAGAAATTGTTCCGTTTATATTTTTGCAAGAAATAAAGTTTTTATTTATTTATTTATTTTTTTTTCAAACAATCAAGTCAGAACTGCGTGTAAGAACCAAACACCGACGGCCATCATAGAACATTTTTGGTTTTGGAACAATAGAAGGCAGCGACAGAAGTAAGGCGACAGACAACAAGCAAATTACTTGTAAGCAATGTGAGAATACGATGACTGGGTAATGGTTAGCCGCTAATGACGCTAAGACAGAAATCTGTTGCAAAGCTTCCTATTGCCTAACCTGAAGGGAGTCTTCAGCGTTAGCTTCTGCTACATACCATGTTGATGTAGCGCTTCAGCATTAGCTTCTGCTACTTGCCATGTTGGTGTAGCGCTTCAGCGTTAGCTTCTGCTACATGCCATGTTGGTGTAGCGCTTCAGCGTTAGCTTCTGCTACATACCAAGTTGGTGTAGCGCTTCAGCGTTAGCTTCTGCTACATGCCATGTTGGTGTAGCGCTTCAGCGTTAGCTTCAGCTACATGCCATGTTGGTGTAGCGCTTCAGTGTTAGCTTCTGCTACATACCATGCTTCAGCTTTAGTGGAACTAACTTCTTAAATTATCAAAGCCCACCACTGCTGGAAAGATTTAATTGACTCTGATTACAAAGTAATTCCTTTACTCTGCTTGTAAAAACAAAAACATTTGATTCATCATTTTCCTCAAACTACTGCTAAAATCTTACTTATTGTAAACCAGATATTATTTCCAGTCTGATTGTTGACTGGATCTGAGCCTGCCCTAAATGAAAGATTAACCAAGCTGTTGCATTGTCTTGGTGCCACTTTAAGTACTGTTACTTCACAGCAAGAGAGTAACTGGTTCTGGTCTGTGTAGGTATTTCCCTGAATGTATTTGAGATTTTTTTAAATGTTTTTTTTAACTGATTTAGTGACTCAATGGTTGTTTCGTCACTGGTCTGTTTGCATTACGATGGACAGCTGGGATCCAGTGATTGTCAACAAGATTAGGAAGGTTTACTCAAAAACATCAACAGAGAATAAATGGGTCAAAAATCTAGTAGAAAAATCCCAAACAAATCCTTTTGCTTCAAGTATTTGTTTGCTTGTTTCTGCAACAGAAGATACCCAAAAGTTTGAAAAATAACGTTTAAAATAAGTGGAAGAAGAAAGATTTAAGCAATGCATGCAATGTAGAATTTCCCTCTAAGCAGAGCAGGTGAATGAAGGTGGTGTGGATAGAAAGCATCCAGTTGTAAAGTCTAAAACATTTCTAACATTTAATAAAGAGTTGGTGCATCAAGCAGGCAGCAGCAAAGTGAAGAGAGCACTCCTTTCATATTTTCTAAGAGAGCTGAGGAACTAAATATTACTCACATAAAACAGGGATCCACTCTGTAGGGTATGAGGACATTCAGTTGTTAAAAACAACAAAATATATGAAAATAGTCAAATGTATTCATGTTGTGGGTACAAGTGAATTTGTAGTTAGAGCAGAACATTTCTGAAATGACAGCTTAACATCTATGAACAACCTACAGCCGTCTAGGAATGGAATTAGCAGCAGGTTTAGTTAGAAAACTAAGCAGTGTGTTATTCTGATTCCTGACACCCACAGGCCGGCTGGTTAGACGGTGGTACCAGGTACCAGGTACCTGGTACCTGGTACTACGCACATGTACTGAGATGCTTGCTGTTAAAGACAACTACTGCAGAAAGAGTAAAACCGTTCAAGCAAGTTCCTGATTATAACAGCAGCTTAATCTCATTCTGAAAATATTAGAAAAAAATTATTTGGGTCATTCAGTCAGTAGGGAAACAAATCCTAGGTAAAGAAAATGTTTCTTAACTATCACAGATAATTGGTCCCCATAACAGACCCTTTAAATATAAGTTATAATGTTTTCAATTTTTAAGTATAACAAATTGCCTGAAGAACATTTCCTGGATTGAAGGTTTAATCTCACATCATCATGAGAATATCATCCGGGGTTTCCCTCAGTGTTTTATAAGCCTGGCGGGCCACCAGGCTTTACTTGTGCCCCCACCAGGCTAAGAATTGCTTATTTATTTAAGTATTTTTAAAATCTCTTAATTTTTAAGACTTTATAGTTGGGGTTCATGTATTAATCTTTCAATAACACAATTATCAAGTGATATTTTAAAATCTCCTGTCAACTTTAACATTTTTTAACTGAAAAACACGCCAGGCTCCTGGATGAATGACTGCCCAAGTGCCCAACCGCCAGGCAGTTTATCTTTATTGGCATTAATTACAGCGTCTTCACAGGTTTACTTTGCATTTCCAGAGTCAAAAACAAACATGAAGCAGCAGCATTCAGGTTTTATGCTCCGCTAATCTGGAATATGCTGCAAAACAGCCAAAACACTGAGACTGTTACCCACTTTTCTTTACTCATTTTTATTTTGCCACCGTTATTATGTACCGTTTCTTGCTCAGTTGATATTTGAGTCATTTTAAATTGGCTTGTTGACATGTACTATATGAATAAAGTGGTTTAGGTAAATGTAGGTAAAAATCCTTTAAATCCTCATTAGAAAACTGCAGCACAGACTGGTGTCTTGATTTATAACAATCGCTAAACAATCCACAAAACGAAGTAATAACTAGAAAAAAAAAACTTTTTTGCGCTATGATTGTGAGATGTGTGCTATCATGCAGCAAGTGGGAAGCCAGGTATTATTTGCATATCCTAAATAAATAAATGTAAAAATATGTAGAGTTTTTTCTTGGTGTAAAACAAAGGATGGAAATGTTGACGTGGAGGGCCTGTTTCTTTTTAAAACATTCTGATATTAAAACACATATGATCCTGAATTCTTAGAAATAACATTTTTATTATTTTTTTTCTATCTTTAAAAAAACGTGAACAAAACAACACAGAAATGCTTCACAAACCTCAAAATCAACTTTTAAATCCACTTAAATTCAAGTTTTTCAGCATGAGATTATGCTGCTGCAATAAAAGACTCCATTTAT
>NW_006800281.1:185958-217850 GCF_000485575.1 Poecilia formosa
ACATGGCCCAATCTGCTCCAGATTTTGGCTGCATGGCCAGGGAACGCTGCCGAAGGCATCAAAGCGGATCGCGTGGAGGACGGCGCGCGAGCGTCGGCGGTGGCCGGCGGGAGGCGGTGCTGGAACATCCGCGGTGGCTATAGGCTTGAGCGGCGCTTGGCTGCGAGGGCCGCTTGAGGCTCCGCGGAGCTTTAATTTTTTTTTCTATCTTTAAAAAAACGTGAACAAAACAACACAGAAATGCTTCACAAACCTCAAAATCAACTTTTAAATCCACTTAAATTCAAGTTTTTCAGGATGAGATTATGCTGCTGCAATAAAAGACACCATTTATTTTCAAGTTTCTTTTTTACTCACAACTATACAGCATGTAACAACTTCAGCTAGATCATGCTTTAAGCTAGTTTGGTGTGTTAAATGGTTAAAAATAAATACCTAAATACAGGTTTAACTCTAACTGTAACCACAAAGCACAAGATGACAGCTAAGGCTTTAAAAGAGGCCAAACTATGTCATGCACGTCGGTTTATTTGAGGTGAGCAAAACACAACATGTGAATAATTAAAATACTTTTAACTTTTACTTACAACTGCATTTTGGGCCTGACAAAGAAAGAGAATAAATTCTAATAAATGTTTCAGATTTTTCTACAAGCATTTAAAATCATCAAGAATTAGTTTTAATTGAAAGGACAATTTTAGAGATGCATGCAAATGTGAAAGAAATAAAGGGGAACTTGCCTGTAGTTTCACTGGTTTGGGAGATTCTGGCTGTTTGTTGCAAATAAAAAAAATACAAATTATTAAATGACATACAAATATTCAGCACAGAAAGTAGTCGAGTGTCTCCTTCATAGCTGTATCATGTGACCCACATCCTATTTTGGCAACATTATTTACACAGAGAGCAATCTTCACTTGTAACAAAGTTCTTCTGTTGTAAAACTGACAGTTACATCTCATTTTTCTGCAGAATTATTGCGTTTTAATGAGTGACGTTTTGTAGCTTTGAGCGAATACTCACAGGAATGTTGTGGTCTCTTCTTCCTTTGTGGGAAGAAGCAACATGTGCGAGGTACTGGATGACCTTCTTTGTGTTTTCTGTCTTACCAGCTCCCGACTCGCCTCTGCAAGGCACAGGAAGACAGCTGATAGAAAAACCGGCAACGCCACGACTCTGAACTCTCCACATCGACAGATGTGGCCACTAGGCGATGATAACCCGTCAGATCTGTAAATCACTGCAGGTTTAATTCACACACGTTCATAGTTCTGACTTCACGGTTAATTACTTTGTCCTCCCTTAAGGTGGAGAAGCAGAGACGTGATCTCAGCTACCATCTCTGTCTTTTTCTGCAACATATTTCCAACATTTTCCAGGTTTGCAGCTGCGGTTTCTGGCATGCTTCTCACTGCTTTGCCACAGAGTTACACTAGCTTAGGAAAAAGGCTGAAAAATGTTCCCAAGATCATCATATCCAGAATCTTTGACACAACGGCTTAGATTTAACGCATAACCGAGGTTTTACAGACAGTGCACATTTGCATACGCCAACTATGCGCTAGATATTGTTTGGCTTCCACTTGGCAAGAGTGATGTGGCCAAAGTGGAAGAATGAGAGCTGCAGTGTGAAGAGATTGTAATCATAGGGAGATCACCTCTTTGGATTTTTGACTGCAGGCTGTAACATTTCTGAAGGCCTTTGTTTATGCCTTACAAACAAGTACTGCTCTTGGTTTGTGGGGATAATAGTTGGTGTTTTATAGTAGTTTCCACATGTCAGTGGGGAAGTTTTCATCTGTGCAATCTTTGTTTTAAATCCAGCTCTACAGTAATGTACATGATACTAGCTTCCATTACAGATGTGTGCAAAACTTCGTCGATGTCCCGCTAAAATTACATTTTCGCAATTGTGGTGTTTCTGTTAAATAAGAAACTCAGTAAATAAGTTTGTTCAAGTGATAAGTCACTAAAAACACGCCGCGCCACGATCGTCCTACCATTTCCTGTCGTCTTCTTTGTTTTCAGTCAGTAGTAATGCTGAATGTGCTGTGATGCTGAAAAGGTGTTTCCATTGCAGTTTTGCAAAATACACTAATTTCAATACCTACTTATCCTAGCACAAAAACTTTTAACAGCAAAACAACAAGGGGCTTTTTCAAAATTTAGTACCGGTACACCGATTTACATGCGAAGCCGATCTTATCTACCTTTCTAAAGGTATAAAAATAAACCACTGCAACATTTCAGACTAAAAAAAATGGCATCTGCCAAAATCTGAATCGTCAGGTCAAGGTTTTTAGAGATTGGTAATTGGCGATCGGCCAGAAAACTGCCATCAGTGCACCCCTAAAATTTAGCGGTTGTAGGATTTGTCTTTTGTCAAAAGCCATTTCTTCCATAAAAGCTAGGCACTCACATTTGTTTTGGTTGATTTTACCCAGAATGCCCTGCACTTTAGTCCACTTCCTGGGATCTCTGGCATTCACATATGGATCTGAACCGCACCAGAGTTCATTTCAACCGAACCAAAGCCTAGCGTTTCAGGCAGCCCAGAGTTCGCTTCTTTGGTCCGCATCAGAGTTTGATTGCACTTTCAAATCTCTCCAAATACACCGAACTTTCTAGACATCCGAACCGGAGTTCAGTTAAAGGTGTGAATGCACCTTCAAATAATATCCACTCAAAGTCAGAGGTCAAATTTACAGAAATTTAATAAATAAACCTTGGGGACTTGAACAACAGTCAACAAATGAATGTTTATATCTGCCTTTATAATTCATTTGAGGCAAAAAAATAATAATAGGAAAGTTAAGCTCAATGTTTACTCACGTGCAAAGAATGGACTGGTCCTCTCGATCTGTGCAACAAAAAAGAAAACTAATTTAACTCCATTTTACATGACAAATTTATAATTCACTCATAAATTATTATTGAACTGAACAATAACTTGAGCTATTTTATTTAAGTAGGCATTAAAATACAGTTTTGTTTCCCATCTATCTCTTGGCAAGAACAGACAACAGTATTAATGAGACAAAAATAAAACAATGTATGAACATACAACAGCTCCACAGTAAAACAACAGTAAAAAAAAGTTCAGAAAACTCAATCTGGTAAGCATTAGTGAAGGGCGATGACAGCACAGGTTTACATTCGTCCCCACTACACACCAACACGTGGCAGTTCTCGTCTCCACAGGTAATATTCATGTCACTTCCATGCTGCTCCAGTTCAGAGTATGTAGTGAACTCTGAAAGAGACAGCTGCTTGGGGGCCATGCAGGGAAAATTAATGGCGATTATATCATAGAGAAACAGTACTTTGTCTTCATATCAACGCTCCCACAGGGACAGGCGCCTGCTGTCCAGTCACATGGTCGGCTGAGCAGGAAGTCAACGGTTTCGGAAAGTCAACGAGTTTCTTCACTTCAACTCATTTCTGCTTCTTTTTTACTCTCAGCGAGAACATTTGTTATAAAAGTGGAAAATAAACTGTTGGTTTTATAAACAACAATATTTAATCACCATATATTTACTAGAATAAAGTGGTTTAGACCTAAGAATGTTCATGATTTACAATGTCCTACTCAAAGCACAGACTTAAAGTTTACTGGAGCAAAAATTTGCAGTTATAATAGCAACAAAAGGCGATGTTACCGACTACTGACTCATGAAGGCTTATACAAATGCACGCCACACTTTTCAGATATTTTTCTCAAAACCATGATGTGCTCTTTCTCCTACTTCACATCTATTGACCACTTTGTTTTGCTCTGCCACAGAAAAACCCAATGCAACATAAATAAGTTTGTAATTATCACTGGGGATGCACTGAACCACTTTTTTCACTTCTGATACCAAAATCTGTGACCGACACCGATCTGATACAGAAAACAAATTTACTTCACAGCTCCCCTCTGCACCAGATCAGCAAACTTAAATACAACAATAGCTTCATAAGCTTGGTCAATAGGATTGGTGCATCTCTACTTTAAACATAATAAAATGCTTAATACTAAATAAATAAAAATCCTATTAACTGAGATGCTCTGAGGTCATTTTGGGAGATGAGCTGAAAAGTCTGTTTAACCAGTGCTGTAAATATGTTAAATCGTTTTGTTGGGTCCAAGGCTGCACTGTTCTGCCAGAGACGGTGTCCCTAAAATCGCTGACTGTGTTCCTATTGAGTCAACTGTTGGACAGTTCAGGGACAGAGGACACAGCTGGACGGCCCATTAGGAATCACGCAGGCTTCCTGCTGTTGACCACTGGTTTCCAGTAAAACTATGACAGAAAACACTGTACCTTTAGGAAAAACAGAGCTGCTCATGTCAAGCCAAAGTTAGCTGATTAAAACCAAAAGGCCGACGGACTGTGCAGACTACCATAACTGGGGCTGGTATTTCTGTGACATTAGTCAGCAGTCATAAGAGCAGTTCTGTGGGTTTCTCATGATTGGTTTTCCTGTTGCCAGCTTCACATGACTATTGCGTGGGAAGGCAAGGAAAATTTCTCTTTGCTTCTGATATTATTAGCTGAAGTTAAATTGAAGGCCTAAAAAAAGTTCAATGCAAATCAGAATAATTATTGCAAACGAAAAAAAAATGGTTTAAATGAAGTATAGATTATATGAAATTGTGACAGTTAAAAAATCGGAAGTGTGACACAGGAACTATTTTGGTCTACATTTAAAATCTCCTCTGTATTCACCAACTCCATGTTCTATATTCACAACATTTAAAATGTACCGTGATGGGAAGATTAAGTAAACTTTCACATTAGTCACACTAAGATTTAAATCTTAAGTGTTCAACATGAACAGAGCAAAGTAACAATAATTCTAACTGGAAAACCTCAGTTTTCTGGAAGTTTATTCCAGATTTGTGGTGCACAGAAGCTGAATGCTGCTTCTCCATGTTTGGTTCTGGTTCAGGTTCTTCAAAGCAGACCAGAACCAGAAGACCTGACAGGTTCTGGAAGGTTGCTATGACAACAGCAGATATTTAATGTATTGTGGTGCTGAGCCGTTCAGTGATTTATAGACCAACAGAAATATTTTAAAGTCTGTTCTCTGAGCTACAGGGAGTCAGTTTAGGGACTGTAGAACTGGGTGATGTGCTCTAACTTCCTGGTTTTAGTCAGAACTCCAGCAGCAGCGTTCTGGATCTGATTGATTTCTTTAGGCAGACCTGTGAAGAAACTGTTTGCAGTAATCAATGATTACTGATTAAAGATAAATGCCTGTATGAGTTTCTTTAGATCTTGCTGAGACATTAGTCCTCTAATCCTGGAAAAGTTCTTCAGGCGATAGAAGGCCGACTTTGTAATTGTCTTTACGTGGCTCTGAATGTTCAGGTCTGAGTCCATCACTGTCATGCCAAATAGTATTATTTACATGATGTCTGAAGACTTAAGAGAAAGAAACAAATCTAGTACAGCTGATCAGTCATGTGAGGTAAACGTTCACTATTCTGATAATGTGTTTCCATCTCCTCTTTGGTGCATTAACTCTTTTTCTAAAACCCCCAAAATAAGGGAGCATAAAATATTTTTTTCCTACCAAATTGAGGAATTTTGCTGCTTCCATCAATAGCATGAAAATGGACATAAAGATGAAAACGCAGCTAATCTGATCCTCATAAAGTAAAACTATGTGGTTTTGAAACTTTTATACGCCATAATTTGATATCAATAACAAATCCATGCCTAGTGTGGAATAACCTGATTGAATGGAGTATAGACACTTCTTCACACCAGTAAGGAGTTTTATAACAGAAATACTATCACATGTCTCATCTATAGTGCAACTAAAAGCTCTGATCAAAAGGTTGAACCTGAGGAAGAACCATTAACACTTTAGTCTATTTTTCCAATCACAATCTATATAAAAGGTCCCATTAGCTTCAAAAACTTTACAAGGATTTCTTCTCATAACACCAAGCTAGTCCTCATATCTCTGAGTAATAATCTGAAATCGTCATGGTGTTGCCATGCACAAACAACCACAAATATTTTACTTTCCAATTTCAAAAAAATGCATTTGGAAAAATCCAACAGTTGGCAGAAAAACTGAACCATGAAACCATCAGCACGGTTACATGAAGTACTGCTGACTTTAAGGAAGTTTGGGTGTGGAGGGTCTTTTTTGGCATTAAAAGGGATCATGTGAGCCAGAAATGGGCTTGTGACTGCTTATTAGTCTAACACCTCAGACGGGTACACTTATAATAAGGTGCCAGAAGGACATTACAGTCTGTTAAAGGACTATTACTTTGTTTTTGTGGCACAAACTGATATATGTCCACCAACTATCTGCACCCCATTATTTAAGAAAGTACAAATTGCAATGGAGCCTTGAGAGTTATGTTTCCAATATAAAGTAAGTTTGAGAGCATATTCTGATTTATTCTTAATGTAAAACTGAGGCTTTCTTCCATCAGCCATGGAGCATAAGATTCAAAGAATAGACGGTATTTTCTGCACATAACATGGAGTCATGTTCTGCAGAAAAATTCATGAAAAACTGAATCCACAAATACTGAGCAAGGTGAGCGTCCACAGTCAAAGTTTTTTCAGATTAAATGTATGGGTTTGACCAATGTACTCTTGTAAATTACATCACATAATGCATCTAAACAAGAACATACAGTTGTATTTAAAATTTAAAATAATGCAGTCGTCGTCAGGATGGTGATGAAAAAAACATCAATCCAAAACAAAGCAAGAATCTAGAAATCTAACAAAAGTTGAGAGTGTTTGCACTGTAACCTACAGAAGAAAGAATTTGCAGAGTTGACTGGATATTGTAGAGTTTTTCTATAATTATGTTTTTCCCCAGTGTAAAACATAATTTCCTTGCCCCCCACCAGGCTGAGCATCATTTGTTTACCTTAAATAGAGGGGTTTTTTTTAACACAAGTGACAATAAAGACAGATTAATCTGGGTTTAGACTTAATGCATTGAACTTGGTATGAGGGGGTCGCATAAGCTCATTTCCAAATCAGGATGTTACCTGTGAAGCTCAAATTTTTACATTTTAATATTTGTTTTTCAGATAAAAACATGGTGGACTGTACTAGCGCCCCTACCACCAGGCTTAGCAGATTTTCTGGGATAAACTCTGTTTTCTTTGGAAAAATACAGCTCTGAAAAAATTTAGAGACCATTTCACTGAACCCATTGAAAACCTCCTGGCTATTCCACCAAACATTGATTTCTGAACTATTACCGAGTTAAAACATTAGTGTTGTTGTTTCTAAATGAACATGAACTTGTTTTCTTTGCATTATTTGAGGTCTGAAAGCTCTGCATCTTTTTTGTTATTTTGACCATTTCTCATTTTCTGCAAAATAAATGGTAAATGTTTGCTTGGAATTTTAGAGACATGTTGTCAGAAGTTCATAGAATAAAAGAACAATGTTAATTTTACTCAAACATAAACTTATAAAAAGTAAAATCACAGAAACTGATCATTTTAAGTGGTCTCTTCAATTTTTCCAGAGCTAAAAAAAAAAAAAGACACTTTCCACATTCAGCGAAGTGGAAAAATTTTCAATCCGGCCAACACAAAGCCTGATAACATTCAAGAGTTTTGGAGAAGGGATGCGTCTAAAAGTTGCAGGACTAAACTTGAGCACCCCTGATCTAAGTTGCCTGAGCTTGAAAGCTACAAACTTTACAGACGTAATTATTGCCATGTGTTTGGTGAGGTTGCAACCTGCACTATTTCAACTTTACTGAGCTTGTTTATTCACAGATTTGTAGGAGTGCTGGGAAAACGGAGAAACTGCAAACACATGAAACACGTTGTGTAATTTTAGGCTGATTTGCTTTGTCCAGATCTTTATGGGATAAAGATATCTGCTTTGGAGAAAATCTTGCTGAAACAAGATGAATCCAACTAGACTTGACCTCCTGCCCCGACTGAACGTCAAGGGAACGAGTGAAGAAAGAACCCCATCTCTGTTCACTGAGAGAAAGAAAGCTTGTTTCGTAACTCCACCTGGGACAATGAAGCACTGCTGAACCCGGCCCACCAGTACAATTAAAAACTCCTGTGGTCCCAACGTTGATGCAAAGCAACAAAAAGTATTTGCTTCCAATTCCACAAATGATACTGTCAGCTTTCCATACGTCAGTGAAGAAAACTGTTGGCACACCGAGAACAATTATGGAGCGTATCAGGAAGTGTAATCCGTAGCAGATGTCTAGCGAGATCTAGAGGTCTCCTTGCTCACCCCGTCTTTGTTCGGCAACACCTTATTTAACTTTCTATCTGAGCAGTGAAAAGGCTTCTCTCTAATGCTGCAGTAATTATCGGATCTCTGCAAGCGTTAGTCACCCTTCTGTTACTGATTCTGGCAATCTGCTTCAGTCCCACAGCTCATAAACTTAAAGTTCAGCAACAAACCGACTCTGGACAGCTTTCAAAAGAAGCGTGACGGACCATTAATCACAGGTATGTGATGAATTATTCAGACTTCAGACACAAGAGTTATGCAACCAGGTGAAATAAGTTGATCAGCGCTAATTTTGTCTGACTATCTCAAACTCAGAAACTTTCCAATAACTTAATTGCCAGTTTGGATAAAAGGGCAATAATGCTCCAAAGCTCAACCATGCAGCTGGATGTTTTCTTTTATTAACCAGGCTATTGAAATGCTCAGGGCACAGCTGAAAGCAGCTGGCCTCCATTAATCTCCAACCTAAAAACCTCCTTTTACACCACATCTGTTAATTCAACTACAATCAGAAAGACGGTGGAGAATCAGGTCAAGTCTGGGAGGTCAGAGACGTTCGCTTAATGCAGCTGGAAGACTGCGTTCAATGTACAGAAACCAAAATAAGTTGCATCACTCACAAATAAACGTATCTCGTAGTTTTTTAGAGGATTCTCTCAACTAAAACCAGCTGGATTATATGAACGGTTTCACAAAAGCTTCAGATGCCAACAGCAAATGTAAAAAGTAGAAATGCAGAAAGAAACCGGACTCAGATGATTTTTCATCTTGACCATCTCTGATCCATTAGGAGGAAACTCAACGTTTCAGTCTGTGAACAACCCACACTGAGGTGCAACCGGGTTGTGGGAGCAACACGCTGCAGTTAGGATGCCATGAGGATTCAAAGTCAGTCTCAGAATTAGTGAGAAAGCTGCTTCATAACTTTTAACTTTAAATTTTAACTTCTAACTTTTGCAGCTTTGGTCGTTTCAACTTTTTCAGGTACAAAAAGAAAGTGGCTTTCAACAGGACATGAGATTCAAACCCAATATTCGATCGTGCTGTGAGGGAAGATTTGGAAAGGAAATCATTTTGTTGTTGTTTAAAATAACCTTAAAGTATTTTTTTATAATTATAGTATATAAAAAATTTAATCAGAATTTAAAATAAAGAAATAATTAAATTAAAAAAATATTTGAAATCTTTAAAAAATAAATAAAATTAAATAAAATAAATTGCACGAAAGAAAGTTAAAAAATATTCTGATGTCACAATTTTAATTTATAAAACAAACATATAACATTAAATATATAAATAATAACAATAACATCTATAACTTTAAATATAATAAAAATGAAGGACATATCAAAAATACACAAAATAAAAAAATAAAAATAAAATAAAACAAATTAAGTAAAGCATCATCACTGCTCCAGTTATAGATAATAAAATATATGACTGTTTGCGGAAGTCATATGTACGGAAACAAAAATATGCTGCGTCATTCACAACTAAACATATCTTGTAGTTTAAAGAGGATTCTCTCAAATAAAACCAGCTGGATTAATGAATTAAAAAAACAACACTTCTCAATGTTGTTAATTTTACTCCTCAAATCTCTTCTTAAAATCTCTGATCTGTGGGTGGCAAGTCATAGCTGGTTGTTATACTCGGCTATCTACAGCTTGCAAACATGCGATCAAAATCTTTCTCTGCACACCAACAAGAGGAAAGCAAATCCTTAAAGCACTGACTGGACTGTCCAGTTTGTCTCCACCCCCACAGTTCAGCCCTCACAATCACACAATGAATCTATTGTCAAGCACAATGGGGTCACCCTCTCTGTTCCTGCTGGTCTGATCCCAGTCAGTCGCTGCTTATAGAGCCTGGAAACCTGCCAGCTGCCAGCCACAGATCTTAGAAAACATCCTCGAGCCTGGATTGCCCTCAGTCTGGACTTTCCCTCACCGACAATTAAAATGAGGACTTCATCATCTTAGCCACATATGCACATTTATCTCCAAAGAGATATAGAAAAAAAATTACAAAACATTTAGCTACAACTGTTGGTAACATTACAAACAATATCAAACTAGATCGGGGATGTCCCAAGCTTTTCGTCACATGGGTCAAAACGAGTCGCGAACCAAAGGACCCCCAACATAAAGCCTATGTTGTTTGGATATTTATTGTATCCAAAACTTGAAAGGGATTTTTATGGCAGTGTAACAGGACCATTATCACAAAAAATAAAAAATAAAAGGTGGAGTAAATTTTCACTAAAATCTTCAGAAATTTTGTGATTCATTTAAAAAATGTAGTTGAAAAAATTTAGACATTTTCTGAATTTCAAAAACTCAGAAATTTTGAATCTTGAAAAATTCTGAGATTATTCTCAAAATTTGCTTGTTTTTTGCGGAAATTTACTCTTGTTTTTCTTTACAACAACCGTAATACGTCATCGTACATTTTGCACGTTTGCTGTATTAAAATAAAGGCATTTAGGTTGATTTTTTTTGTTTTGTTTCTTGCTTTTTTAAACTTCAGAAATTTAGTGATTAATCTCAAAAATTTGATTTCAGATTAAGGTAAAAAAAAAAAATCGCGAATTTGTCGAAATTTCTTTAAGCTTGCGCTCAAAATTTCAGAATTTTAGGCAGAAATTTACTATTTTATTTCTCTTAAATTATTCTAATACACCATTGTGGATTTTGCACATTTGTTGTATTAAAACAAAGGCATTTAGTTTCTTTGAAATACTTCAGAAATTTAGTGACTCATTTAAAAAATTTAGAAATTATTTTGAATTTCAAAAACTCAGAATTTTTCAGGTTTTTTGTAGAAAATCTTTTAGATTAATCTCAAAATTTCTGAGTTTTTGGAAGAAATTTACCTTTTTTTTTCTCTACAACAACCCTAATACGCCACTGTAGATTTTTCACGTTTGCTGTATTAAAATAAAGGCATTTAGAATTTCTTTAAAACTTCAGAAATTTTTTGATTAATTTCAAAAGTTTTCAGTTTCCTTTGAGCTCAATTGAATAACTTTATTTTCAGTAATAGAAATAGAATTTGGGTCATTTTCTTTCAAAACACTTGCTATATTTAACCAAGTTTAATAAAAATAAATAAATAAGAGCTGATTGGTGTGGAGCAAATTTGCCTTTTGAGGAAAAGTCTCTGGATAAATGTGGTTTAACCTTTTCTTAGAGTTTGATTAATTATTTAGTAAGAAAATTATGTTGGTGATCAATTTAAAACTCTCCATCTGGATCTGTTGGCTAAATTTGTATCATTTTTGAATTGTAGTTGGGGGCCACACAAAATCACTTGAAGGACCACAAATGGCCCCCAAGCCACACTTTGGACAACCCTGACCTAGATAATGAAAACTCCACTACAGCTTTAAAGTCAGTTTACAAAAAAAAAATCAAGATAATTCAGATAAGCTGAATGTTATACAGAAAAGATGTTTATGGATTATTACCTTTAATTCTGCTAAGAAAACAGATTATAGAAACAAACTCTTTGAAAGTCACTCTGAAAATCAGTGACATTTAATGTGCATTGAAATGATAATTCCTGTGAGACTGGTGGGCGGAGAGAGATAAACTCAGACTTACCTTGTAGCATGCATCTGTATGCAGACTCTGAGATGGCGTATATGTGAGGAGGCATTTCGTGCCGCTTTTTGCCGCGGTACATCTCTATGATGTTCTCCGAGTAGATGGGCAGGTTTTTGTAGGGATTAATGACCACACAGAAGAGCCCAGAGTATGTCTAAAAAAAAGATAAGATAATAGATTATTAACTGGCTGCAGAGTGGGTTTGACGTCACAGAAAATATCTCCTAGTTTTAATGTTTATTCATGTGAACTGAAGAGGAGACGGCAGCGATTGTGAAAAACGCTGGACAATTACAGATTTAAGTGATTTTTATACATAGTAACCTCTAAATTGAGATGTATAAAAGTAATTAAACTCAGTAAAGTAAAATATTCCAGTTCCAAAGGTAGCTCCATTTACAGTCCATCTGACATTTATTCAAGCTAATGAAGTAGTTTTTTTTTTTTTTTTTGATAAAACAATTTGTGTTTCCCAAATGGTCTAAAATATCACAGTCCCCGTCTTAGGAGTACAGAAAAGAAACTGAGGTTTAGCGCTGTAAAGATTATACCCATATAAAGTTGTACATCATAAATGTTACAACCAGGAAAGCATTTAATTAAAACAAAGATGTGTCTCCTGACTTCATGCAGATCTGAGATACACAAGTATTCATAGACACAATGGGGACCTTCCAGCACTCTGTGGAACTGGTTTCAGTCAAATAATTACTAATTAAGCTTTTTGATTTATAGCAGTAGAAGTAGCAGCCTCGTCACTAAAATATCTTGAAGGAAATCCCACTGGTTTTCCATTGGCTTATTGGTTTTACTTTACAGAGAGTTTTGCTTTGCAAGAGATGGGGACAGCAATGTGTGACTTGAGTTGGAAGAACTCTGAATTTTGAGTTGACTTGGACTTGAAGTTCTTTTCCACCAACACGGTTCTGAGTCTGTACTGGATCCTGAACGTGTTTTCGAACCGTTTCGAAAGGTTCCACAGCATGAACTGAGCTAGTTATTTTTTCTGCACCAACTGAGACTTGTGGTCTGGTCAGCGGCTGAAGAAAAAATCTTGACAACCGAACAAAGACAAACAAGCATGGCAGCGAAGAATGTGAAGTGAAGTCTGTTGAGGAAAGTCAGAAACTGGTTTCATTTTGGAGTAACGAGTGATGGAAAGCAGAGACAAGCCATCTCAAGAATTACCTCATAGGACGTTACCTACTCCTTTGTTGTTTCATGTGGAGTAAGAGTGAAAACAATATTGGTGATTAGCTGAAAGGTCTGTGGATTGTTAAATTAAAGTAAGATAAACAAGATGTAACACACAGATCTTGCTCCTACGCTCTCTTTGCCTTTGTAACATCTACTGTTGACAATGCATGGTAGGTAGAAATGGGTATTGGCTCTCAAGAAAACACCAAAGTTCATAGGCACCCAAAACGAACCAGTTCAAGGAACAGAGTTCGTTCCTTGAAAAAAGCCTATTAAAGACTTAAAATGTGACGTTGATTCAATCCTAAATGACTTGGAATGTGACTAGGACTTTCCCCTTAAAGCCTTGGGCCTGGGACAATGAACATTTATGATGCTTGCCATAAATGTTGATAGCAAAATTTCTTCTGAGTACCACGTAATGAAGGCAAATGCCATCATTGCTACTAGTGCCACAGATCATAAATCTAGTTCTGAAAAGGAACAGGGTCTTCTGAGTCCCATAAAAATGGTGAAACGACTAAATCCTATTTTCTTGTTGGTTATTGGTGTTCTAAGATGGAAATATCTGCATTATTTAGATATTATAGCATATGTGTACTACTGTTGTGTTAAATGTGTCATATATTCACACAGCAATATATTGCTGTTTGTACGCAACTATGAAATAACGACGCTCCTCAGTTAAGAAAATCCTGATTTCCTGCTTTAAATTAAAGCAGGTTTTACCTTTGACAATAGAAACAGGATACATGCGATTGTGATTTTAATTAATTAAAGTTTGTGAGCAGATGGACAAGGGTTAATCCCTGGGATTGCTGTTGCTATTTAAACATTAATTTGAGACAGTTTGTGGGGTTCACAGTGCAGCCCACCATGCTGCAGATGCTCACAGACTAATTTAGATGGATAGTCGTGGAAAGTAAAAAAAAACATAAAATGTCCACACATCTTTTTCAGCCTATAAAACCTCTTTGGTCTTTTGTTTTAAAACTTAACAATTGCAAATAAAAGCTATTCTAACAAGACGTGGTTTTCTGTTTGTGCCCCTCAGACTCATTTTTCTCCTCATGATCGTTTTTATACGTTTCTGATTTGTGTGCTTGGCTTTACCACAGACACATTCCCTGACTAATCTTGTCCAAGGCAGTCAGACAGTCTGAAAGGCCCCAACGCGCACAAACCCATTTGGAAAAAAAATTTGGACTCAAATGAATCATGACGCAGGAAAAAGATTTAACAATTTCCATCTGACTTGAGGTCAACACGGAATATACCCTATATTATCCTGAGCAATGAATCCAGAATATTGATTAGGTTAACCCTTTTAGCCCAAAGGTGTCACAGTGACACAGTTTTATAATCCAACTTTGTGGTACCGTTTTTTTTTTTTGTTTTTTTTTTTTTGTTTTTTTGCGATATTTTTGCGCCATCTGAAAAATTCCAACCGTTTCTGAAAGGGGAGACGTTGCACTTTCCAGCCAATAATCGGGTTGTTACAGTAACTTCACTCCCACCTCTGCAGGGAGCATGTTTTACTTCAGTTTAATCTGGTGAAACACTCTTTTAATAGACAGTAAATTGTAAAAAAAAAAAAAAAAAACCCGTTACATATTGAAAGTTCCTGTTGTTAAATGGAAATGGGCAAATAAATTTATTCACAGGGCAATTAAAGCAAAAATATCCAGGAGGAGATTTGAAACTTACGTCTTAAAGCAGGGTGGCAAACTCACTTTTGTTTTGGGCCAAATCAAGATCATGAACACTCTTAAAGGGACGGTTGTGCCAGAATGTATTGATAAAATCTCTTCACAAACTGTTAAAATATCAATGAATTTTTCAAATTAAATATTATTGAACATCATTTCAGTCTAATTTGGAATATTTGAGCTTATTTATGACGGTAAGTGCGACTTTTTTTATTCGTTATATAGATCACTGACTATCTGACATCAATTAAGGCTGAGGGAGCTGCTTAGAACAAGTAAGAAAGTTTTTGACAATGTTTTAGAAAAATCTGTAATAAACTCCAAATTATGTATTAGCACAAAAAAAAGTGTGGGGATTTGTTGATTTTGCGTGAATTTTCACGATAATTCTCAAGAAACTTGAGGGGCCGATTGATATAATTTAGCAATAAACAGATAAAAACTGAATTGATTTGATTGAAAACGTAATATTTAAGCACACTTGGTGTTTAGTCTAGAACCTAGAGGGCCACAAAAAAGCTATGGCGGGCCGGATTTGGCCCACAGGCCTTGAGTTTGACACATGTCCCTTAAAGGGTTAAAACACAACAATCTGATGCAACACTGACAATTAAAACTAAAATAAAGTGTTTTTTGAGTTCAAACTGTTTAAATTAAAAGATAACCACATCAATAACAATGTTCCTGTGCCGCTAAAGCTCATATTTATAAAGGATGGAGTAATGTTGCCAGATGGCCATCAACCCCCTCCTCCATGGGCACGGATGCTTAGACTCTATGCAGCTGTCTGGTCGTACAGATTTGTTACTCTGAAACCTCCCACAGTATCTGCCAATAAACTCCAACCCCCTGTAGCATCATAGCCACCAACACTGCAGATACTTCCACTCTGCTGAGTAAGACTGACTGGTGACATCAGCTTGATTTTGGTCCGTTTCATTCCAACCCCTCCAGAGACGACCTCATGGTGGGAAAGACGCCAGGCAGACAGATCTGTGATCTACTGAACCAGCGGGAACCGCAGGAGGAGGGGAGGGGGATGACTCAGCTGGCTGCCCTTAACTTCGCACCCCAGGGGGTATTTGGGAGGATTAGCTGGCGGTTTACACCGCGAACAACAAGACACCAGTCAGCAGCCGTAACACCACTCTGCCTGGTTGAAGACTGCAAGAGGGGCTCATCTATGTCTGTCACCAGACAGACATAGATGTCTGTCTGGTGACATCTATGTCTGTCACCATAACAAATTTTTCTGGACGATACATCGGCATAATAATGCAAGAACATATTCTGAGACTGATAAACGTTAAATTCTAATGAACGTTTAACACTGGAACTGGAAGACATTTTAAATATCCAAAATGAATAAACAAAACAACATATCAAATTAATTATGACGTCTCTGTAAAACAAACAAAAAAAAAGGGATAGTTGAGACCAAATCACCAGACTGAAGACTTTTGTCATCCAGTTTTTGGTAGAAAAGAGCGAGAGAAAAAAAGAAAAATCACTTTTCAATTTATCATGGGATTCACTGATTTATTGATTGTTGCGACAGGTCTAGGCACATCTCCTCAACCAGTAGATTTAACAATATCAGCAGCCCACATTTTCAGCCTCATCATTCTCTAAAAACACAAGAAAAGTCTGGTTGAAAATCTGAATTTGAGCTTATGAATGGGCTCTCCATCAGCAGGAAAACAAGCAAAGATTTAGAGCATTTTATTCTGGTGTAAGACGACCAGCAGGGTTTTAAATTATCTCAACAGGAAATCATCATCCGATTCATTTAACACTTTTTTTACCCTTTGCTAGACATACAAAAATATCCAGTGTTGAATTGCTCTAAGTCTTGGGATTCCGTTTAATTAAAACGACAAACATGTTACCTCTGTGTGTCTATATATACATATATATTTATACATATTTCTGCAGGATAAAGTGTTTTTGAAAAAGGAGTTTATGCAAGTCTGGCAGCTGAGAAAAGTGGATGTTTTTCTGAGTAAAAATAAAATAACCACCAAACAAATGTTACTTACGTAAAATTTAAACTGAAGCTCTACTGATCTGGATTCAAATCAAGCTACCAGGTTGCACTAACCACAACACTCTTCAGTGGGGAAGTTGTTACAAAGGGAAGAAGACTCTGCTAATTATTTTAGTATTAGTAAAGTTTTTCAGACATAGCTGAAGAAGACAGATCAATGTTTTCACTGCTGGTCATTTCACTCATTTGCCATTTTTTTTACTTTTACCATTTTGGTTTGACCTAGAGTAAAATTCAGCAGAAACTAGCAAAACATTCAGTCAAAGGTATCAAAAAAAGAAAACATTACCCTTGTTTGACTTCAGAGCACTTTTATATTTTTACTTTTATACAAAAAAAGCAAACTATAAGTAAACTGGCCACAAATGTTTTCAAATGACTGGGAAGGGTGTCAAAAACTTGGGGCATTCCCACAGTGAATCCAAAAGAATTATAAAAAAAATACTGTTGGAAAAAAACACTAGAAATGAAATGAAACTTAAAGTTTCTAAAATCAGGCAGCCTTAATGTGACTTAAATACATTTGAAATGAAATTTTTGAAATTTGAAATTTGAAATGAAATTTTATTCGAACATGATACAAATACAGAAATAAAGTAGTGCACAGTAACAAGAAGTGCATAAAAAAGAAGAGAAAACACAATGAAAACACACAACACAAAACACAATGACTTCCACTGTTGAGACAGTGCAGCTACAGTTTACCGACTTTAGGGAAAGTTAAACAAAGCAGGTAAAGATTAGCAGCTACAGCTTAGCAGGCTTTGCAGTGCCCACCAATATATAAACACAGACAAATCCTGTTATTTACTTTCTTCCATGAAGATTTCCTTTCGATAGAAAACATAATCTTCTGTTTTGATTCCCGTGTAAGGCTCGGAAAACAGCTTTGGCTATAAAGATTTATTATTGGGTGTTTCTGATTACTTAAAATCAGATTCCCCAATGTGCAACTAATATAGTTACAAGAACAGGAAGGTTAACTTTATGACAGGAAGAAAGAAAATCAAAGACAAACAATTCTTTTTGCTATGTTATTGCATTAATTTAATTTATTATTAGGTTCTGCAAGGGCGCAGAAAGGAAAATTTAGTTGCAAATTCACACACATCAAATATTCCACTGAAATTAAAAACTGTAATCCTGAAGGAAAAAAAAAAAAAACAGATCCGCAAACCAAAAAAAACCTCCATGAGAGATTTACTATGATGTTTAACCTCAAGCAAGCAGAACAAAAACACTAAAGTGCTTAATTAAAACAAACCCGGACTGAAAGAGCACTTAGTTTGTGGAAAAACTATTGAAATTCATGTAGGGATGGGCAATTATTTTATAGTTTATCATTTATTGTGATAAATTTGTCACAATAAATTCCAGTTAATGTTAAAAAAACTGACTGAAATGTCATTTTTGCAATTTTCTCAGCTGTTTTGTCCACAAATGCATCAATAAATATATGTAAATTATAAAATATAATTAAATGAAGGTTCTATTCGCGGTTCAGCAATGGAAGTCACTTTTTATGTATATGGTGTCCTGAAGAAGCTTATTTTAAACAGGAATGTTTGTATATGAATTCTGTTATGCAGTCAATGAAGAAAAAGAAATTAAGTTTTTTATAATCATTTTTATCATCACAACAACACTAGAAAATACTGTGATAAAATTCATAATATTTCCCGCCCTTACATCCATGACTCTTAAGTCTCCTTTAGCTTTATTAGCTTGAAGCGACTGCCTGTTGTTAGGATTTAAAGTTGATTCTCAACCTCAGAAATGGTAGCTCATGCTAAAACCGTAGAGTTTGGAGTTTAGTGTGGCATCCCTGGGGGCTGCTAACCGTTTGGGCAGCATTTTGTACAGCATTACGACCAACGGGAGAGAGTCTGTATGACTGAGCAAACTCTAAGAACGTAAAAGAACTACAAGTGTTGCAAAACCTCAAGTTAAAGCTGCTGTGCTGAAACCGGGTCGTTACGTCTGCACTTCCTCCACAATTACTTCTCCTGCCATCCCTGCTCTTAAGCTGTCATTTTCTCCAAAGCTACACGGCTGCAGTAACTGCAGGGTCTCTTAACAACAGGTATGAACAACACAGGTGCTACTTTGACCTCACAATTACCTCGCAGCACATGACAAGGACCATAATTTGCTCATATTCACCATTATAATGGATTCTTACAGGATCTGTTCTGGAACATAAAAGTATGTGTTTGAACAAGTAGCTGGAAGAATATCATTAAAGAGGGTAATAATAGCTGTTTGAAGTGGAAAACACTGACCATTTCACACCCAGCTGCTTTCAAACCATAATAAATGGAAGATTGACCAACATATATTTGATGTGTGTTGGTTATTTTATCAGTGGTATTTAACAAAATGTATGTTACTGGTTTTCACAACTGGTGACCATAATATGATGCGTTTATGATGCAGAGCATCTTCCTGAAACGTCCTAAACAAATAAACTTTATTGAATCATTGATTGATTTGTAGCAAAAGATGCATATGCAACTAGGAGGATGATTCTAACAGCTTGACTTAAAATCAATAAAACATAGGGCTAATATGTAGACTTTTTTACAATTTACCAATTAATACCTAGATACAAAAGGTGCCAAGCAGAAAATTTTGTAATTTTTTTTTTTGAAGAAACTGAACCAGGTAAAGCTAAAACATTTGTACAGACAAAGAAGTTTTTTTAATCTTATAATGCAATTTTTTTTCTATAGTTTTGATGCAACTATTGCTCCCTTCTTTTAGCAAATATCATTTTTCAGTCTGCATACTTCCGTTATTAATTATTCAATTACCAAGTTAGTTTAGTATTATTTCAACAATCAATTAATATGATTAAATGTTTATCTTTTTTTTTTTAAATAACTCACAGTAAGGAAGAGAAAAAATGATCAGAAATTTAGAAAAGTTTGTTAAATTACTGATTCTCTTTAACAAAGCAACAATATTTCTTGACTCAGAAACTGACTGATGATGTAAAACAGCTGACGGATCATATTGACATTAACATTTGTCAGATTGGAGCTGCCATTTCTGCTCCCTGCAAACTGAGCATGTCTGATTGTTCACAGGTTGAATTTATAATAAGCAGCGCTTAGCAGCAGATTAAACAAACAGTATGACTTTCCTTAATATCAACCAAAGCATTATTTGTAATTTTTCTATTCATATAGTCGTTTTTTTTCTACTGTGTTAACACGACTGTTTGGCTCCGGAGTGAAATACGAAGTCAGAGTAATGCGATTGTCCAATTTAAGGGATCACAAAATAAGACAAAGAAATCCATAATCAGCTGACCAACACGTCTGCAGCCTCTAATTAAAACTTTTCTTCTTCTCGAGCTCAACACTGAAGGACAGAATCCAACTGAAACTGAATAAAGTTGTAAAAAAAAAATGTCTTCCAGCAGAAGAAACGCCAGTTTGTGATGATACAGAGCAATAAAACAAACACTCAGAAACTGAAATAAATCAACTTGTTAATCAAGCTTTTTTTTTTTTAAACCAGGCTGGAGGAAAATTCAGTTACTTGAGCAGACAGATGTTGCTTATCAGTGAACACAAAGAGCTCTGTTATGGCTGTTGGGTTACCATGTGACTCAGCAGTGGCCTCCCTGCGCTCAGACATGTGGCTCGGGTCGGGGCTGCTGCATTTTACAACTGCGCTCTGAAAACAAACATCCTCATCAGCAGGCTGCGTTTAAAGTAAAGTCTGGCTTCTCTGCACCTACAAACGTAAAAATGTACTTATTTTATTTTGTGTTACTCGCTGCAACATGAACATAATCATCTCCTGATGAATTGCAGAAATGCAGAAAACAGTGGCTTTCCTCTTTGTGGAACGTTGGAATAATTTTAAACATGAACACAATCAAGGACTAAAAGTCAAAAGGAAAACTATCAGTCTTGTTTTAGCCGCTGTGATGTGATCGTTGTAGGCAGGGCTCATATCTCCCCCCACAGGGACATCCACGGCAAAGAGGTCACACGAAAACCTCCAGTCACGACATGTGACGCAAAGTGTTGCCTTTGGAGAACGACAATACCCACCCAAACCATTTCTATGTTTTAAAAAGACCAACTACTTTCCTGTACGTTTCAGCACAGAGTGGCACTGAAAGGAGTCATAACAGGCTGGAGAATCGCAAAAAAGGACCGGTGATCTCAAAAAACAGGGAGAAAAAGATCGGATGACCTTTTACAACCCTGGAGCTGGCTAATGTGTGTTTGGCTAATAACAAGTCAGATGCATTAATGTTCATTCTGCATATTTAAATGTATTGCTTTTATTTGAATGTGACTGTTGCTTCAATGTTCGTTTGTAGAGTAGTTTTAAAGGATTACTAAACCATCAGTATTATCAAACTAAACACAAAGAGATACAAGAACTTGACCAGCAGATCATGGAGATGCTCAGCAAAATCCATTATCCAAATTGCAAAAATAGCACAGTCTATATTTATATAACTATTGATCTCTGTTGTTGTCAAAAGAAGGAGGAATAAGAAGGAGAGTTGCACTACTATTGAAATGTTATTTTAATGCATTTTTTAAGGATATAAATGTTCAACTTGTACTTCTTTAAGTAGCATGGCATGACATGCCAGAAGAGCCTTTAGGCTGCAAACAATAATTTCTTTAAAATATAAAGTCTTTTAACAAGTACAGTAAAAAGCATTTAGAGTACAACCTGCTTCATGTCCAGGCTATTCCAGGAATGCATTTAGTGGGTCAGAATCACAGGGGAAATCAGCAGATTATGTGGATACGACAGCCTTTTAGACTCTAGTGTTTCATATCCCATGCTAAGCTGTTATAGTCTGATGTTTATGCAGAAATGGACCAGAGCTAAGAGAGCTTGTTAAGCATCAACAGATGATTGTTCAGGAGGAGAAATGGCTGCAAAGTCAGCTGGACTTTGAGATGGAAAACATTTTCCCAGTTTGCATAATAAACTGAGATTAACTTCTGAGTCCAGTTGGGATGAAAGCAGCTGGCTTTGAATCTGTCTGTGTGATTGGACTGGACTATGGATTTCTGTATACAAGCTGGAAATGTTTGTAAAATGCCTTGAGGCGATGGCGTTCGTGGTTAAATAAATGAACTATTATACAAATTATCACAGCAATATCTGACTTTAAATCCTCACAGTAGCAAAGGAATGTCATCCGTCTGTCATATTCCGCTTAATCCAGGTTGCTGCTGTGGGAAAATAATGTATTTGACCAGCTGGACAAATACATTATAAAACATGTCATAATCAACATCATCTCAATTTTTAGCAGTAGCGTCTCAATTACATACAATCCTGAAATCATACAGCTCTAGAAATGATTGACCAGATAAAAATAAAATTAAAAATTAAAAAAATAAAACCAGAAAAAATGATCATCTCATCATGGCTGCATGATATATCACAATTATATCGTCTAAGCAATATCAGTGTGTGCAATATTCACATCGCAAAGGACTAATTGGAGTGCAATAATAGTTGGATTATATATTTATAGTCTTGTGGACTTTAATTTTTTATTCTAATGTAATGTTTAGGCAGTTAAATAAAGTCTCCTGGCTGCAGATGTTCACACAAATGATATTTCTCAAAATGCTAAATGTCATGGAGTTTAAGAAACACAAATGGCAAGGAGAGGAAGAAGAAAGCACCTGATATCATCATCACCAGTTTACCAATACCAGATTTTCTAATAGTATACAAAATGTGCTTCCTGCTTTTTTAGAAAACTTCACCAGACTTTAAAATGCAACTTCCCCTCTATTTCTCCCCTCACATGAATATTAGAAAGCTCCAAGTTTCCAGTTTTCACTGAATACAACACACCAGTCACCGACTCCATCACTCAACACTGGAGAAAAACAGAGACTTCAGGTTTATATTTATATAGTTCAAGTTTTCCTCAAGTTATTTTTCTAAGTCCACATTCCTCTGAAAAGAGTGTTAATGCCAGAGGGAATGTTAAAGGAATATTTTCCATCTTTGACCAGTTTTTCTTTTTTTTTTAACAGTGATGGAAAAATCTAGAGGGAATTTATCATTTTTACAGATAACATAAATTGCTTTAAAGGTCAGTTATTCTGAACAGAGCACCTATGAAATCAGGTGGAAAAAGAGATAAAAACCTCTACAGAAAACAGAGATAAATCAATTAATCTCCAATAATAACAGAGTTATTGATAGGTATAAAATTACAGGACATTCATTAAACTCTTCACCCTTTACTCCCTATTCAAACTACTAAAAGCTGCAGTATGTGATGTTTATAAAAATATGTTTTTTTGCATATTTATTAAAACAATCACCATGTTGTGACAGTATAATATCTGTAAAAAGATCAATGTCCTCCACCTACCTTCTTCCTCTCTACTATTGGGGAAATTCAATACTACTGACCAAAAACAACCTATCAGAGCCAGGAGGAGGGCCTTAGTGCTGTCAATCAACCTAAAGTACTCGCTTCTAAAAGTGCTAGTTGTGGAGAAACAACTTACAGTTCCAGGAAAACAGTTTGTTCACCATGGTAACTAGCCTGAGCACTCATAACAGGATCTGCTAGCTGAAGCGTAGCAGAGTCAGAGGAGGACTGAAAGGGAGGGATGAGCAGCGTAACACCGAGGATGATTGACAGCACTAAAACTCTCCTTTGAGCTCCGATTGGTTGTTTCTAGATAATATAGTGAGCGCTGAGAGACGACAAAGGAGTTGGATTTTTTCAGATTATCTGTCACAACAAAGTGACATATTTCAACAAATATGTAAAAAAATATATTTTTTTATTAAAGTTACATACTGCAGCTTTAAAGCAATGTGAATGTTAACATGTCCTGATCACCCATAAACTTTGATTAGCTCGTTTTGCTGCTGCCCCGGGGGCAGATGGGAGCTGAATCCCCTCTGAGCCCGGAGCAGGCACCAGGGTGTCTGTCTGCCAGAGCATTCTGTGGAAACGTTAAAAAGAGAAGCATCCTAAAAGAATCCATATCAGGAAGCTGACAGCATGCTAGATGGACTTTAAAATAAGATTCTATGCATTTATAATTTATATCCACTTTATTCTGTAGTGCTAGCTGGAAGCATTGCCAGCTCAGAAGCAAATCATGCAGTTATTATCCAAGTGGATTGCAACGATTCCATGAAATCTTACCCTGATACGTCCATTAGATCTTAATTCTCCTTGTACTTACATAGATGAGGCCGGAGTAGTATCGGTCTTTCAGGTTGTGAAGCACCGATGCCTCGTTCAGGCATGTGAGTTCAGCCATATCCTCCACCTTGGTGAACTTGGGCGGATTCATTTTCTGGATGTCGTCCTTGTTGACCACCGCCTTCTTCCCGTTTTCGGCGAGCTCCACCACCACCTCATCCCCGCGCTCCTCGCGGATGCTTGCTGCCTCGAAGCCGTGGCGCTCCGACGGGATCCACACCAGCCTCTTGGCGGTCCAGTCCGCCTGAGCTGCCGGGTTGTACACGACGGCACGGTCCACGAAGAGGTACCGCTCCGGGTCATCCTGCCCACTCCTCTGTGACATTGCTGCTGGAAAACCAGAAGCACGGCAATCTGGGGCAACCTGCAGGGAAGTGAAAAACGAAGGTTCTTCGATTTATCGTCCACACTAAAGAGGATGCAGCTTTGATTTATATCAAAACTGCCAAAGGTCAGTTTGAGAGGTCACATTTAATAGCAGATGACTGGATTCTTGAAGAATAAAGTCCAGGAAAGACTAGAATTTCATTACATCTCAGGTAGTTTCCCCCAGTGTATTATAAGCCTGGCAGGCCACCAGGCTTTACTTGCGCCACACCAGGCTAAGCATTGTTGTATGTATTATATGCAGAATAGTACATGTATTTTTTATTCACCAGAGGTCTGTAACCACTGCCTATCTTTACAAACTAACAACTTCAGCGAATAAATTGACAATTTTAGTCACTTTAATCAGGATGTAGTAAAAAACATTTATATTCATTGCATTTCTTTATGTTCGCCTATTTTAAGACTTTGTAGATATTGTTAATAATGTCTTCCAATAATATAACCAAGTGATAATTTCAAATTTCTTATCAACTTAACATTTTTTAACACAAAAACATGGATGACTGGCACAGCGCACTTACCAACGATCTTAGCAAGTTTTTGCAGGTTGCATTTTTAAGCACATCCACATGGAAAATGTGTCAAGAACATTGATTGGATTAATCATCATGAATCGGTCATTGTAAAAATCTGCAGCTAATTTAGCAGTCGATTAATCGTTAACTGGAGTAAATAGATTCAAAAAAGATCATTTGTCAAGAAAAAACAAAATATTCACAACAGTAATTCTGTACAAAATAAATATGCATTTTACATTTAAGATTTTTTTTAAATCTGTCTGTAAATATGTTTTAGCCAAAACTCCTCAAGTGGCGTAGTTTTAGATTCACCTGGTCCAAATTCACAAAAGGAATGTTATCGCATTTTAGGCAAAATATTTAGTTTCTTTCTTTTTTTAATTATTAAACTATTTGATTACTCGCATCTTTTAGTGTTCTTCTTATACTGTGTAAAAAATGCTGAAGTCATTCAATGAAAAATCTGTAGAATGTGCCAAAGTTTTCATCAAAATAATCGATGACTAAAATAACCTTTAGTTTGAGTCATTTCTGAGAATGTTCTTTTTCTATAAAAGTTGAGGGGGTTATTTAGTAAAAAATTATCCTGTTACTATTTATATTTCTCAAAGAGAAAACAAAACGTACAGGCGAGAGCTTTATAAAATCAGTGACATGTAAAAGGCCACAAAGATCTCTGATTGTTGCATCTACGAAAGAATAATTAATAAGTAATGACGAGTATAACTGGATGAAACAATGGCTGGCTACTTATATAACCCACAGAGGACACAAATACAGCACTGACTGCAGCAATAAGCTTCCATACAGTGTGCTTTATAACCTGGCAGGTCGTATGAGGCTTAAGCAGAACTTGATATGGTTCTGATCAGAATATCAGCACCAATAACAGCATTTTAATCCAGATGTGATTGGATCTGCAAGAAGAGGCGAAGCCCAAAGCAAGCAGAGAAGCAGAGATAATTGATTATTTTTTGCTGAGATGCGTTTATGGGCAAACCAAAGTCGTGGAGTCACAATGTAACCATGGTAACATTACAATCAAACTATGAAGATTACTTTTACACTTTTACAAAGTAAGAAAACTTTACAATTCCTTTCAATGTTAAAATATTTTTCATTTATCAACAATGAAATCATTGAATCAAACTTAAAACTCATTCCTAATAAATGTTTAAGATGTGTAATAAGTGTTTCAATTTCAGTGTTTATAAAAGTGAAATAGGGCTTAGTTTGCATTTGCCTTTGTAATATAATTCTAAACTATATCAAAAAGCATAATCAGATATATTTTAACATGCAGCCTGATCCCATGTTGAAATGAGGCAGGGGTTAGATATTAATCTGGGTCAGGTCACAGGATGGTGGATCAGTTTGGCTTTTGGCTTTTGTCTGTCAGCATCCCCCCTCAGTCAATTTCATCTCACATGTTTCTATGTAACGGTACAAATATACTGCTAATTTTTGCACCAAAGTAAAAATGTTTAACATCTAGCAAATGAAAAAGAATGAAAACCTCTCTCCCCGGCCTGATCTCCTCCCTGGACAGGCCAAACAGCTGCAGCGGCTAAATTAGCTCGCTAACGTTAGCTCAAAGTTGCCTCAGATCCCAGCCGCTCCAAAAGATGCCTGCGAGAACTCAGTTTATTTCCAGTCAAATGCAACTGTTGGATCCAACTGGAGGGGGGTTATCACCATAATGAACCATATTACCAGATATTACAATAAAGTAGAAAATACCGAGGAAAAAGCAGGAGTTAAGGATGAATTGTTCAGCCTCCTCTTGCAAATCCCATCATGGGTGTGGGTGGCTCAAAGACGTCTGGCTCAGGATAAAAGCAGGACAATGACCACGTCGCGTCCACACCGGCTCTTAAAACAATAAATTTCTTCTTTAAGCAAAAATAAAAAAAAAATTTTAAAGCTAGAAACAAGCCGTTGGCTTTGAGTTGCCAGCTAACATTAGCAAAGCTGAAGGTCCTCCATCATTAAAAAGTCATGGCACAATAATCCGCTAGCTAACGTTAACGGAGGCTGTTGCTAGCCGCTACATCCCAGAAAAAAATAACGTCTGGCCCGGGCTCCTCTCCGCAACTTACCGCACACGAGAGATGGATGAAACTCTGCCCTGGTGTTTCTGGTCGGTTTCCAGTGAATTAACGTTACAGTCCTTCAGCGCGTACTAAAGCGTCCCCTTCCTTCGGCCGCTCTCTCATCAGTGGTACACCCCCCACCACCATCCAGCACCTTCTCAACCGAACTCTACCCGGACCGGGAGGATGGATGCGCCGCACCGCCGCACTGCATTCTTTCTACAACGAAACGCCCATAATGCCAATCTATATCCTGATTGGCTGTCAAAGTCCGTTGCCGTGTCATGATTGGTTAAAGAAGAAATAGTGGAATTCTGTGCTAAAAGTTTGATAGTTACCGCACGAAACAGAGGTGGATAGCAACTAGTTACATGTACTCAGTTACATTTTTTGGGGGGAAATAATTTTAGGAGACGTTTTACCACACCATAATGTTATATTGCTATTCTGAGTAAAATTTCTGGTTACATGTTCTGCAGCTCATTAATTTTAGTGAATAAATAACAAACTTATTTTAACCAAAAAAGCACCAGACACACATAACTTATTTTGAAACGTCTTCTTTGCTAAGTCTGCCGTATCATTTAGAGATAGTAAAGGCTGCAGCAGGCCCAGTCTTCTTTCTCAAAATTCAAAACCAGCTTTGATGTTTATTTGGGATTTTTGTCCTGGGCACACAATTGAAGCCCATGTTTCAACCATCTGGTGGTACTTTGACAGGAAGCTTTTTATAACCACATGAAATGCACCAGTATCACTGGCAGCAACAGAGACAAGATACTGCCACCACCTTGTTTGACAGTACAGTCCTCTTGGGATGCAAAACTAACACTTTTATCAGTGTTTGTGCAAACTGTTTGTTTGTAAGATATTAATTCTCCCTATACTTTGTATGTTGCTGAATGTAGACTGAATTACTGAGATGTTAAAATGAAAGCAGAAAAAACACGATTAAAAGAAAAAACACTTTTCTCTGCTTTCTTTTAAGAAGTTGTAAATTTGTAAATTGACAAATTTACAGTTTCTCAACCTCAAACTTACAAAAAGTGCCCATTTGCGTTTCCAAACGTGGAACAACAAAACATGAAACCCGAAAGCACAACTTTTTAAGTGGCACTACACGCAGTTGGCCACGAGGGGGAGCCAGAGAACCATTCATCAAATATTACCAGAGCAGTTGTCATGGTGATTCGAAGTTTGCTACGTGTTCTTTACTGTAAACTCAACTGACGAAATGTTCCTGTTAAACACTTTACTTTTTATTTTTAATTAGGGTAAAATTAATACTGGCATATATTTTCTTACGATGGAAAATGTTAAGTCCAAAACAAATGTCTTTTTATAACCAAGCTTTTCTAATAAATAAAACATTAAATTACGTTAAAATAGAAAGTAATTTATTAAATTTGGTTACATACAGCAAGTGTTTTGAAAGAAAATGACTCAAACCCTATTCTTTATAACTTTAAATAAATATGTTCAATCGAGCCCAGAGTAATTTGAAAAGTAGATGCCTTTCTTATAATACAGCAAACAGTAAGTTTGGGACCTACAATGAATAATACCACTTTCCAACAAAACAATAGAAAAAATGGACTACTCTATTTACTTTTTTTTCTTGGTCCATTTATACTTTTGCACTTCACAACTTTGGCCACTGTGACAAAAAGTTTGGACACCTCCCATCTAACTAGTTTTTATCAAGGATATCTGTCACTGTAAAGGTACAAAAACTTTAAAGGGGTGTTTACACTTTGAAATTCACCGGATATCTCTTAGCATTTGCTATTTTCTTTCAGCTGTGCATTACAACCTGGAGACCGTTCTCTGTTGTAAATTTGCTTCATTTGCCTCATTGCACTTGTTCCACATCTAGTAATGGAGAAGCGCAGCAGCATTAAAAGGAACATCTGATGAGTTGTAATGTAAAAACAGAGGCCTATAAATAACCTTCTGCATTATTTACGCTGCCTATATTTCAATAACAAGTGTAGCACTGCACAGTGCAAGTATGGTAACCTTCAACTTGTTCTTGGTGTGCCAAAGTGTCAACCTGTCATATTTTTGTCTGCTTCGTTTCAATTAAAACAGTCAACTGTCATGAAATACAACACAGTCAAAACTTTAAACAACTGTACATGCGTGAATCTGGTGTTACTGGAGGCAGATGGCAGATGTGGGATTTATTTTTCATGTTGTCTTGAGGAGTGACAGAGTGACAACCTTTGGTGCTGTGCAGAAATCTGCCATTTTGCAAACCGCTGTGACAACTCCCTCTCCCAATTGTTGGCTTCTCCAGTTGCTTTTGTGGCATAATAGACCTGTCAGCAGCAGCAGCATCCTCCACTCCTCACTTGTACTTTTGTAAAGGCAGCAATTTATCAAATTCTGTACATTGTTTCCCTTTTTATTTTGGATTTATTTATTTTTTGTCAGGAATTTTCCAGTGCCAGGTATAATTTACACAGAAATGTTTGGCCTTTATACTGGTCACTGATTGCTTTCGGACAATCCACTTCATATCAGTGCATTTTCTGTCATGAAGCTTTGGGTTTTGAAAAAATATTGTTGGAATTTTATGGTTTTTAAATCAGCTTTATCTGTTTTTATTTTTTAAAACCATCAGGACTTCTTCCTCAATCTATCTATTACTATATAGAATAGAATAAAAATATTCTTCATTGTCCCACAGTGGAGAAATTTATGAATATTTGTATTATTTTTAGCTAAAAATGATAAAGAGTAAAAAAAAAAGCCCAATAATTTAACAGAATTATCATACTGCAAAACTGCAAAATGTTAAAAGTTTGCCTTTTTTTAAAACTAAAGTTATAAGACTGCATAGTGTTTATGGAGTGCTGCATTTTGCTTATTATTCTATCTTAAATTCATAACATTGTGGCGCTGTTTCATATTTTTACGAAAATTAAAAATGAAGTTTGTGAAAAATACATTTTAATATGCAGTTTAAGTATTTCTTTTGCATATTTCAATGATATTAGAAACTATCTTTTTCTGGGTTTTACTTGCAATTTTTATTTATTAGAAGCTTAAGAGGAAAAGTTCAGAGGGGAAAATCTGATGGAAGAAACACAGATTAATTGAAATATCTGATTTCAGTTTGGTTTAACTAATTTATAATCCACAGAACATAATTCTGATCAATCCTTCCTGACTTCAGTGATAAAATTAATCTCATTCAAATTGCTGACTTCTTTAGGATATGAAATCTTTTTGTAAATTATAGAAATCTTTGTTTTAATTGCATAACCTGTTTGCTTGCAATGTGTTAACACATTTTAGTCACAAATTCACCAATCTTTAGTTTTGACTATCGTCAAATACGACTGCTAGTACTACTTATATTTAGTGTTATTTAGTTATTTTTTTATTGTTTTAAACAATGACAGAGATGACAGAGAAATTGGATGATTTGTCCTTTATTTTGTTTGCATATGAATCCTGTCTTCAAAACTTTTGGGTTTTTTTTATCCTTGATTTACCCATTATAATAGAGATTATTATGATCCGTAGCTGTTTAGACTCTTAAATTAATTTGTGTTTTTTCTGTTTTGATCACTTCTGTGATGTTTATTTGCTCATATTCTGACATTTTAGTTTGTTTATCCTCATTGTTTCTTTCAGTTAGGTTTATTTTTCACGTTTCCCTCAGCTGCCCTTCCCCAGCTGCATTTACTCACCTGTAATTATCTCTTCTGGTCTATTTGTCACTTACATTGCTTCCATATTATTTAAACTCTTTAGATTGGATCCTTTCTGGTTCCTCTTCAGCATAAAACACACACAAAAGACTACCTCACAAGAAAATAAAATTACATAAAAGGTCAAAAAAGGGGGCCAGAGGTATTTAAATTTTCCGTTAAAATCTTAATTTGCGTAAGTGAGGATTCTAAGTCGCTGTAACAGAAGCTGTAAAATGCAGAACGTGAAAATTTAATCAGAAAAACAACATTTTTGCAGTGATTCTGTGATCAGATGTGCAGCCTGTAAGGCAGCGTCTCTGGATGAGTTCTGGTTCAGAGCATCTAATGCCTCGAACCAGTCTGTGGAACGGCTCAGAAATCTGCTGGATTCTCACAGAACTAAGGAGGAGATGGAAGGCGGCCATTTTCCAGCAGAACTGTATCAGACACAGTATCACATACAAAACAATTGTAACCCCCCACCCCCCAAAGACAAAAACAAACATAATAAAGGCGTAAAAAAAAGTCCGTCTTTTGACAAGTGATACTTGTTTCTATCATAAATGTGAAGGACGTTTAGGTTATATATTTAGTTATCATATCTACGGATTCACAAGAAGTGCAAGAAAAGTAGCTTTAATTCTGGAACAAATGTGCCACGGTGTTTCGGTGTGATACAGAGTAGCTTCTAGCTGCACATATCTACGCGGCTTGTTCTTTCCTGTGCAGATCTAAATTAATCTAGTTATTTCTTCATGGACATTTCAAGAAAATGGCCAGGTTTAGATTTTTCAATGTGCTTTTGTGAGTTTATTTTTCTCTCTACAGACTCAAATCTCCTTTTTTCTCCAACATAAGTTTTTGTTGCATTTTGTTGAAATATTTAATTGCACCTGAAGAGTGAAAGGTAAAAGCATGTATAGGCTACTATAATCCTGTTTTTATTTATTTATTTATTATTTTATTTTATTTTCTACTCTATTCTAAACCTACCAGGAAATGGCTGCTAACCAGTGTTGTAGTACTCGAGATCGGTCTTGGTCTCGAGACTGGTTTCGGACTCGACCGCATTTGGTCTCGGTCTTGTCTCGGTCTCGGGCGCTGAGGACTCGGCTTTTTATTTCAAGACCAGTCAAGACCGCTACT
>NW_006800281.1:218334-232373 GCF_000485575.1 Poecilia formosa
CTGTGTCCAAAAGTCTGCAATATAGTGATGTGACATTCAGGAAAAGTCCAATTCTTCTGCACGGCTCTTTACTTATTAGATTGGACTGGAGTTTCGCTGAGAGCCTTGTTCTATCAGGTTACCATACGCTGTCAGAATAGCATACATGCAGTGAGTACCATGCCTGCGCATGCGCATTAAGAAGTCTGACTGTCAGAAGAGTTGTCAGTTCACCATATGCAACAAGTTATGACTAAAATAAATCATGAAATTGTTTTCAATGATAACTATATAGATATATATGCGTTGTTGTGGTTTCAAAGTGTATTTAAAGCAGGGTCTGGCTGCAGCTCCAGTCAACTACAACGCATGCTGTGTAAAACTCAGCGGGGGTTTTTAATTGCTGATTAAATAAAATCATAAGGTAATGACTGTCTGACAGATATAGCTGTGAGTTCGTGCTAAGCGTATGACGATTTGACAGGGTATGCTGACCTGATAGAACACCGTTCTTTGTTCTTGTAATGCTCTGCGTACACTGCAGTAGCTATCATTATTTTTAGCTAATTAATTATGTACATTGATATTTTTTTAATGAACAAATTAATAAAACACAAGATCGAAAGAGCACGCAGAGCAATCACATTGTTCTTTGATTGTTTTCGTTCACAGTGGCAGCTGTAATGTGTGCCATGGTGTCAGACTACCTGGCTTCATGTAGCAGGAGAGAGGGTGAGAACAGTCACGGTGAGCGCCTTGTGCTTGGTTACTTCTTGCTTGTTGCTCCTTGGTCAGTTTTCATAGTTGAGCATTATTTATCATCAGGGCATTGCCTCAATTGCTATGTTTAGTGGTGCAGACAGCGGTGGTTTCTGACATGAGCAATATGGGCAAATGCCCAGGGCGTTATCTTTTTAGGATGGCACAAGACCACCACGAATTATAACACAAAGATGGAAGATGGCTTTTAATATTGGTAAAATGTATTAAGTATTTAATATCTAGGTGTTTATATGGGAATATGGATCTTTCAGATCAATTTGAGAAGCAAATTTGATCATATTTCACATTTTATGATGTGAAATATGATCACATCATAAAGCATGGGCCGCTGGTCTTGGTCTTGACTCGGTCTCGACTTCCCTCGGTCTTGGACTTCCCTCGGTCTTGGTCTCGGACCCTAAAAGTCTTGGTCTTGTCTCGGTCTTGATACACTCTGGTCTTGGTCTTGTCTTGGTCTCGGGTTAAGTGGTCTTGACCACAACACTGCTGCTAGAACCTGCAGGACCAAAAGGTCCATTGTAACTCTGGAGGAGCTGGAGAAGATGACAGCTCAGGTGATAAAATCATTCAACAATTAGTCATATATTCCACAAAAATACGAACTACTATGATTTTATTCTTTTTTCAGCAAAGAAAATTTGATTTTTTTTTTTCTTTAAAATCCTCGCTCTCTTCAGCCATATCATCCCACGTCTGTTTGTCACTAGTGGCTGGATGCATTTGGCTCTTCTTATGATTATCATGATCGCTTTTGGTTCTCATATTAACCACCTTTGCAAGACTTCCAAATAAAATTCTCCCCCTCTCAGACAATTGGTCCATGCCTTCGTCTCCTCCAGACTGGACTACTGAAACTCTCTTCTCATTGGGATTCCCTTCAAAACAGAACTCTGCAGCTGGGATCTTAATAAGAGCTGCAGACATGATCATATTACATTGCAGTTTTCTGGCCAATCGTTGATGTTTAAAATATCTGACCCGCCGATTCTGATTTATTTTTTTTTTCTGAAATGTCGCTAAATATAGCAAGAAAGTCGCTGAATTGGTAACAGCGTGGCGATTGTTGTGGAATACAAATGTGCAGACATGAGCTGATGGGGCGATCTCTCAGTCAAACCTCTTTCAATGCAAAGCAAAAGAAGAGAGCAATTGATTTTTACGCCTTTGTTGAGAGAAGACTGACTTCACATGTAAGTATCGGCTGATCACAGATCTCGGGTTATAGTCACCAATAATTCATCTGGCCGATAAATCAGTGGATCCCTTCTTAAAACATTTCTGTTTTAGAAAACAATTTCTTAGATATTGATTTCAATGTCTTATTTATGCATTTATTCAATTTTTATCCATTGTAATTGCTTTTTTTTTTTACCTTAGATCTAAAGGGCAATATGAATAAAATCTATTATTATTATGAAATATAAAAAGAACATAACTAATAATAGAAAAAATATATCTTTCTCTTGTTTCTTTAATTTCAAACCCGGTTCCTTCCAACAGGTTTCCATCATGTGTCAATATGTGTGCATGAATTTGTGCACAGTGTTGCCAGGGACCCTCAATGCTCCCCCCTCTCTTTCTTCTTCTCCTTCTTTCTCTCCAGCTCTCTCCACCCCTCTGTCTCTCTCTGTTTCCCTCCCGACCCTGCTCTCATTCCTTCAGGTCCCTCCAGCCGCCTCCTTCAGCAGAAGCGGGGGATCATAGGCAGAGGAGAAGTGACGGGAGAGCAGCATCAGCATCTCCCTCACTGCGGGACGCAGGGAGACAGGAAAGAGAGGTGGAGGAATTAAGTTAGTTGGAGAGACCAGGGAGAGAGAGTTGGAGCTGTTTAGGTGGCAGCTGGGAGACCAGGAGCTTCTTTTCCTCCTTCCTCTTTCTGGCTGTGAGCTCTCTCTGGCTCCCCTTTTCCTCCTTCTCCTCCTCTTCTTCGTCTCCTCTGCTCCTTCTTCTCACCCCGACTCTCCTCCCAGCTCCCGCCGTGGGGTCTCAGCTCTCCATCTCCCTCCCCCCCTCCCTGACTCCCTACCTCCCCCGGGCGCTGCTTGGAGACTCCGGGCTGCTGCGCCGCCGGAGGATGTCTCGGAGGGAGTCTCCGCCGCCGCCTCCGCCGCCTCCACAGCTGCTGGGGGGTCAGGGGGGCGACTGCGAGGACCGTCCGGAGCGCACGGAGCCGCTGTCCGACTCGGAGCGGGAGATCATCCAGGACACGTGGGGGCACGTCTACAAAAACTGTGAGGATGTGGGGGTTTCTGTGCTCATCCGGTAAGAAAAGCCTGCATTTTCTTTAATGAAAACAACGATGAAAACGTGCGTGAGCTCCCATTTACGACTTTACTTCACTACTTCAGTCTTTGTACTGATTTAGTTTGGAGGTATAACTTGCAGATGAGCACTATTTAGTGCACTTAGTCTCTAATGGGAATGAAAAGTATTAATGGTCAGATCCGGAGTTGGGTAGTTAGTAGGATTGCACTCATTTCCTTGGAAATCAAAAAAGAAGTTGTGTTTTAACGTTTTTTTGTTTTTTGTAATTTAGAAGCATAGTAAAAAAAATGGAAATAAACTTGAGTTGCTTTGGCAAAAACAAAAAATTATCTTCTGCACTACTAAATATGGAAAATGTAATTTTCCATAATTTTTATTGTGAAGAGGACTTAGCAGGAAGAAAACCTGTTGGAGGGAACAGGGTTCAATTAAGAGATAAAGAAATACATCTTTTATTATTAGTTATGTTTCTTTTTTTCATTTTCATATCATAATAGATTTTATTTATAATGCCATTTATATCTTTAAATCTTAAAAGGCAAAAATAAAACAAGGAATTGCAATGGATAAAAGTAATTTAATTAATTAATTAATTAAAGAGATTCAAGCTAATATCTAAGAAAGGGAGCCAAAAAATTTTAATTTGGGGAGATCAGTGATGGCTGACACGTGAAGCTGATCTTCTCTTCCTCAGCAAAGGATTAAAAACCGACCGTTGTCTTCTTCTGCTCTCCTGTTAGAGAGGTTTGACTGACAGACCGGCCCATCAGGTTACATCTGTACGTTCGCAGTTAGCAATAGTCACTCCACTGTTACCAACTTGGTGACTTGTTACATTTAGTGACATTTCAGACAAAAAAAAAAAAAAAATGGTATCGACCAAAATCAGAATCAGCAGGTCAGGATTTTTAAAGATCGGTAATCGGCGATCAACCGGAAAACTGCAACAGGTGCAGCCCTAGTCGTTACATAAAGCAGTCTGTCTCAAACTGTGGTCCGCGGTCGCCCCCTAGTGGACCGCAAGGTACTGCATGTAAACGACCGTTTATTTGCCATGACGACAGCTCAAAGTGCGACGCTACAACTAGCTTACCAAAGGACTGTGGTTAAAAATAATAATGGATAAGTGGCTTAAATCCGGATCACTCAAAAGAAAAACCGAAGATACCGGTGGAAAGAAAACAATGCCATGACAGCTTATATGATCACAGGAAGCTAAGTCATTCCTACTGAGAGTATTGATCTCGTTTACTAGTGATTTGATTCTTTTGAACGGCTCTAGACTCAAGTCTCAGTTGGTAAGAACTGTTCTTTATTTTTTACGATTTTACTTGCTTATAATTTTCAGCTCGCACATCAACAACTGTTCTTTTCTTTTACTATGCTTCTAGACTACAAATACCCTTAAAATGCTATTAATGCACACAACACAACTTCTTTGATTTCCATGTGTTTGGCATTATTGGAAAGCTTAGAATCCACACTTTCAGAACCTGTAAATAACTCGAGTATATTTATTCATGGTATTGTGGCATGTTGTGTTATTGTGGGTCAGTTTCAAGTTATTTGGTCTGTTTGCTAAATTGGTTAGATGGTCCTTGGTCTTAAAAAGTTTGAGAAACGCTGCATTAAAGGGACTCTGACATGTTTGCTATGAAGTTCCAGCTTCCTGTGGGTGACCAGGGGTTTGTTTGTTGTTCTGTTGTTTGGAGATTTTAGTGACGTTCCTGGATATGCAGTGGCATTGTCTGGATGTGCAGTTTTTTTGTTGTTTCTTCTGCCTGAATCTCTTATGTCATTTATTTGTAAATTGTTTTCCAACATGCATAGAAGAATCAAAGCAACACTCTAGGTGTATTTTTTTAAGAGAGAATAATACTATAACATGATATAAAGCTAAAAAAGAGTACATTTTACATAATCCCTCTATAACTCTCAGACCACCCATGAGGGATTTACAGGTGTGCTGCCATTATGATGCTGCTAAATGTCCCCGGCTCTGGTTTCCAAATACTTAAATTTTACACTCATCTTTTCCTAAAGTCCTGGTCTTTATCTATGTACTTGTTGGCAAAATTTAGTTTGACCTTCAAAAATGTTTTCTGTGCAGAATGGCTGTTTTCAAGTTTAACTCATAAGATACTAAAATATTCTTTCTGAAAACTTCAGGTGTCTGTTTTGATCCAACCGGTGTTCATTCTCACTTCAACAGTCAGGAGCATGTAATGCTAAGTCATGTTCTGATATTAGGAATAATTTATTCCTTAGCAGAAATTTACTCTTTATTACATTTTCAATAAACTTTCCAAAGTTGTTTTGTTCCGGAGGTGCACAGATTGCAGTTTTCTAGTTACCCAAAATGAAGGAAATCAAGGCTGGTTTATTGGTGCAGCCCTGGCGTTTTCTTCAGTTTTTGTTTATCTATGTCAGTGGTTTTTGCTACATTAGCCAAAATTGTCAGTTGAAAGAAAATTTGGGTAGCAAATTTTTATTTTATTTTAGTTTAAAAATGCATAAAATAATTTTGTGAGTAAAAAAAAGGCAATATTTTATTGTTAGTTGGGTTTATGTTAGAAGAGATTTGTAAATCATTGTAGACCAAAAACATAAAAATAAAAATTTTTAAATGAAAGGTTTGGTGATATCCTGCTACCTATGAAAAAACAAACAAACAGGAAACTAGCTAATAAAGGACAAAAACTTTGTGATTGTTGTGATGTTTCTTTTTTTCAAGAAACATCATTTTCTTGCAACATTTTTCCTTTTTTCAAAGGAAAAAACTTGCAAATTGTTCTAAATAAAAGCAGCATTGCTTAATTACATTGATCCATGGAACTCTTTAAGTTTCAGTTTTCACAAAGTTAAAAACCTTCTTCTACAGAGGAGGAGAAGCTCTTCTGAATTTTCTGCTCCATTCATTTATATACAAAGGAGATTAATATTATTTTTAGTTATAAGGAACCAATCATCCAAAATTCAGATTTTAGAATAGAATAGCATGTACTTTATTGATCATTGAGGAAATTGTTTATTTTTTTCTTTTTGCATGTTTTTGTACTTCCATTTGCTTCTAAAAACAGTCCAAATGCTTAATAAACAACCAGCCATTTTTTTGGTAATAAGTTTTTTCTTTTGTTGGTGTCTGGAAAATGAGCTGTTTCACAAACCTCCTGATCGTTAAGCTACATTTGAAGGGCACTGTGCTGTTACCTAGTAACCCAAGCAGAGTGAAGGCCGTCACCCAGCAACCAAAGCCGAGTTCCAGCAAGTTTGATCAGCTGTGCTGTACAATGGCTGCTGGAAAACAAGTGTTTTATTGTTGACTTACCATCCAGAAACCACTTGCTGCATTCTTGTTGGTTGTGCAGGAGGCTCTACTTCTGTTTTTCAAAGATGTATGTTTGTATATTTCCACACCTGTTTGCAGCCATTTTCACAATAAAGTTTAAACGTTGAGTTGGGGGCGTGGCCAGTAGTAGCTTACGTGGATTTAAAGTGACAAGACACCCTAAAACAACTCATCCTGAAAGGAGGTGAAAATAGGCAGAACTGAGCAGACTAAAATCTCATTATCTAAGAATGATTTTGTGCAAAAAATTTAATGAGCATGTTTTGTATAGCTGACAGACCTGTCTTAACCTAAGTAGGCTCTACAGCAATTTGACAAAACCAGTCCTGCTTTGCCTTTTAGTTCAAACTCAGGAACAACACATTTGTACAGGCTCATAGTTCTTTATATCTCAAGAAATTACAAGTATAGACACATCAAGAATCTAAATTAATTTACATGCAAGTATTTTCAAAATAAGTTCCCTGAAGAGTGACTGAATGGTACACAGAACACCCTGAACCTGCAGACTCTCTCAAGCCTTAAAATAAATGGTTGTTATGGAAACTTTGTATCCAGATGAATTTATGAATTTCTCTAAAAGGGGAGATTTAGTATGTTTCTTTTCTACATTCTTCAGCATTTTTCCTCGCTGGTTGTAATCCGACTGTTATGGTCTTTTCTGACTTATTTCACCAACTGTCTTCTTTGTTTGAGTGACGTGTTCTTTTGGCATTTTAACTAACAAATGGCGTTTTAACTAAAACTCTGAGGTTTAAGAATCCTTGTCAAATGGCGTTTTAACTAAAACTCTGAGGTTTAAGAATCCTTGTCAAATGGCGTTTTAACTAAAACTCTGAGGTTTAAGAATCCTTGTCAAATGGCGTTTTGACTAAAAATCTGTAAACTCCGTCCTGTCAGGCGACGGGGATTTTTCAAAATCTCTCTTTCTTACAGTTTATTCAATGTCACATGCTGTTCTTATTTTTTTTTTCTTTAATTATGTAAAGCACCTTGAAATGCCCTGCTGCTGAAATGTGCTATACAAATAAAATTTGATTGATTTGATTGATTGATTTTGTCTTTCCCATCTTGAAAAATGGCTTTAGACAATTGTGCCTCTGTGCTTAGTCATATTTACAATCTAAGAAATAGAAACTCATAATATTGATAAAATGTTCAGTACTATGAGCATCTATCAAAAGTAAAGAGCCAAGCACAGAAAAGGCAAAAAGTAAAGTTTGTTAAAACCAATTATTTATCTGCTTCAACCCTGCTGTCCTCCAAATACATCCAAGATTTTTGCCATACACTGTAAAAACAAAAGAATCTTACCAAGTAATTTTGGTCTAGTTTCTAGTGCAAATATCTTAGTAAACTTGAAATAAGACCAAACTAACTTGCAAGTAACTTTTCAGCAAGATCTAAATGCTTTATCAGCCTATAATTTCTAATAATTCTGTCCGATTATTTCACTTATAACAGAAAAAAATTATCTTCCAATGGAACTAGTACTTTTTTCCTCAATATTAAGGGATTATTAACTTAAAACATGCTTCTGTATCTTGCTGAAAAATGACTTGTAAGTTAGTACATTTGAAATAAGAGAAAAGAAAGATATTTGCACTAGAAACCAGTTTCTGGCAAATTATTCTTCTTGAAACGAGACATTTTTTCCATTCTAAGTTAAATAATTTGCACTGGAACTAATAATTTTTTTAATCAATATTAAGAAATTATTAACTTAAAACAAGCTCTTATATCTTGCTGAAAATTTATTTTTAAGTTAGCTTTGTCTTATTTCAAGTGTAACAAGATATTTGTACTAGAAACCAGACTTTCACTTTTTCTTGTAACACAATATTTTTTCCATTATAAGATAATTTTTTATCAATCTTAAGGAATTATTGACTTAAAACAAACTGCTATATCTGGCTGAAAAGTTGTAGCAAAATATATTTTCAGCAAGAAATAAGACAAAACTAATTTTGCTTTATTTCAAATGTACTAAGATATTTGTACCAGAAGCTAGTCCAAAGTTACTTGGTAATATTTTGGTCTGTAAACCAGTTGACCACTGCAATAAAAAATTATTGGTCCAGGAATAATAACGTACTTAAATTAATTCTGCATAAAGCCACGGCTGACCGAACCACAGAGGGACAGAGCCACTGGCCGCCTGCAGGAAGCCCAGGCAGGAAAATTAAATGAATTTCAATCATTCCACCACTACGCACCATAGAGCAACGCTTTAAACCTCCTGGGGTTTTTAAGCTGCAAATCTGGATGATTTGTTAAACATATGTGGGCAAATAGTGTCATGTCTTCTCAAACTGCATGGTGTGTTGCAGATGACGCAGAACAAAAAGACAATATCAGTCACATCGCTGAACCAGATAAACTATTGAAACTATTGCATTTCAACAACAAAAAAAAGGCAAGAAATGGTGAAAAATGAGCCAACAATCAGAAATAAAAGCTTGAAAGTGAGGACATGGAAAACAACTGCTGTAATTTGAGATAAAAGGGTAATCTGAGGCAATAAACATGAGTGTAGGACATGCTCTAGGTTTAACAAAATAATGGAAGTTGAAATTTTCAAAAACATACCGGTAGATATTAACCTATCAAAAGCTTGTAGAAGAAAAGTCAAAAGGTTGAACTCAAGTCATATAGATTAAAAGACAGTTATCCTGCATACTGACCAGCTGAATAAAACAAGAAACAAGAAAAGTTTGGTCTGATTTAACTTTGACAGTGAGAAAAAAATGTATCTTTTTACTCTGTGTATGTAAATTTACCTGATTTCATCTGTATTATTGGAGCAGAAAACGCAGAATACAAAAATGCAGTTTAGAAGGGAAGAATGTGTTAATGAAAGCTTTTTCTCGTTACCAAAAACAAAGGTATAGCATTAAGTGAACCTACAGAGTTCATAAATATATGAATACTAAACAGGCCCAGAAGTTAGATAAAATTATTCAACACATAATCTTTTCTACAGATGAACACCTACTGGGATTTTGTATTCGCAGATTCACTTTTTCACCAATCTTTCTGTGGGACCCAACTAGTTGTTGGTGGGAAACCTGCCTCTACACAGATTATTTTGTAGGGCTAATCTGGAATATTGCACGGTACAACACAGGATACAGAAACATGCCGCTAAACATTCTGGGAAATAGTTCCCACTCCTGTCTTTTTCTTCTTTCAGTTTTTTAAGTGCTAACCTAAAAACTCTAGTTTATTGTAGGTTTGACAAAATGAATAAAAAGTTGACACAACTTACTGCTATAAGTTTATTTTTCACTAACTCACATTTAGGTTCAAAATCTAAAACTTTAAATTTATTTGACTTAAAGAGTAGAATACGGTAGACACAACTAAATGTGGCTCAAATGTTTTACAGTTTAGAAGTAATTTATACGGATATAAAGCTTGTTTTAAATAAATAATTCCCTAATATTTCTGAAAAAGTACTAGTTCCGGTGGCAGATTATTTTGCACATAATCTAGGAAAAATGCCTTGTTTTAAGGTTATCTGCTCGTGGAGATTATTGACTCAAATCAAGCTGATATATCCTGCTGAAAAGTTACTTATAAGTTAGTTGTGTCGTATTTGAAGTGCACTTGCAGTTGAAACTATAGACCAAAAATACTTGGTTAGATTCTTTTGCAGTGCAGCTTCAGTGGTAGGAAATGGACGGATGGACAGAAGGACCAACGGACAGCGCTGGATGACAGCCATGAGATTTCTTGCTTCCACTAATCCTTGTAATCCCTTCTAAACTCCTTATTGGCTCTTGCTACCCAGAAAAGCAGGTGATGCTGGCTGATAAATGTTATCAGTAGCAGCTTGAGCGTCCTTCATTCTCCCCAGCAACAATGTGTCTTTTTCATTGCCTTTTCCAAATCCTGTCCAGGTCCTGAGATAACTGAGCCTGGTGCGCATTAAGCCAGGAGATAGGGGGATGTGAAAAGGTTTCCCAAAATGACAACAACAAAAAAACTTAAATATGTGTTAACATATAGATTAAAGGGATTAAAGACCAGTGATTTTTGGATTTTAGCCTTTCTATGCTTTTCTCAAAGAACAGAAGCACTGATTCTGATTGGGACAGATTTGATTGGTACTGATTAAAACTCTGAGTTGCTGATCCTTCCACAGGCAAAACTGATGATATTTTGAGCGTATGAATACAGATTATTTCAACTTTATATGTATTGAGGAGGTTAATGATGAAAAAAGCCAATTTTTACTTGACAATGCCTGGTACTGATTGAATGGTGAGAAGTGAGGCTTTCTTTTTTTCTGTGGCGTTTCTCTGGTTTGAGATCTATGGCTCATTCCCAGGGTGCCATTTAATCAAGGGTCAGCACAAATTCAGGGAAACGCCTTCATTTCGGATCTGCAGCAGTTTTCCATTGCTTATTGAAATTTAGTTTATTTTATTTTACCTTTATTCATGCAGGTTGTCTCATTGAGATCCATGATCTCATCTATAAGAGAGATTTGTTTTGATAAAATAAACAACAAAATCAGCAAAGAAGCAAGTACTTTTTTTATAAATAAGTGAATAAAATATGAGACAATATAAGTTTCATACGACTGGAAAAAAATTACCCATTGAATTTGGTTATTCCACCAAATATTGATTTCTGAACTCTTCCTGAGTTAAAACATTAGTTGTTGTTTCAAAATTAATAACTTGTTTTCTTTGGATTATTTGAGGTCTGAAAGCGCTGCGTCTTTTTCGTTATTTTGACCATTTCTCATTTTCTGCTAATAAATCCAAAACTTTTGCTTGGAATTTCAGAGACATGTTGTCAGTAGTTCACAGAATCAAATAACAATGTTCATTTTACTCAAACATTTAGCTATAAAAAGTAAAATAAGAAAAACTAATCATTTTGTGGTCTCTTAATGTTTTCCAGAGCTGTATAGGTTGACTTCACAACACACACGTTCAGGTTCTCTGTATTTATTCTAAGAAAAGAAGAAATCAAGATGGTGGTTAACTTTAGTACAGCAGCTTGTGCCCCACAGTTACCGACGGCAACAGAAAAAAAGGACGAGCTGTCTGTTACCGGTTACTATGGTAACCACCAACTGTCAAGAGCAGCATAACAGAACTTATTCTTTTTTTATTTTAGTCCTTAAAACAGGAGAACTTCCACATAATGGTATTTTATCTGTCTGATGGAATCGTTTTAAAGTGTTAAATCTGATTTCATAAGTTACTGAGTACTTAACCTTTTTATAAAATACTGTTTTGTTCGTACTTTAGTGATTTCTTGGATGGCTACTTTTTACTTTTACTTGAGTAAGATTATATTGAAGTGGTGCTTTTTTTTTACCTGAGTACATTTATTTGGGGACTCTGCACACCTCTAGTTGGCACTTATTTGTTTCTATTTGAATCCTCTTCAGAAATATAGAAGTTACTTTCTCCAGTGAATACACTTTAAAACGTTTTTTAAAATATTTAGTTTGTATGGTCTGCCACCAAAATAATAAAATCAATAAAACACAAAACAAAAATAAAACTTTATCTATTAAATATTTCCTGTAAGTTTCAGCTGAACTTGTAAGTTCAGGGTAAATAAAGAGGGTTCAGTTCAAGCATGACTAACTGATTCGAAATTGTAAAATGATCTGTTTGTGTCTCTTTTGCTTTACAAAGTGTGCTTCCTGTCGGCTTTTTATATAAAAAAGTAAAAATTTGAACAGCTTAAATATCCACAGCTAAAACATTGCCGCTTCACAATATTCAAGGACCTGTTAAAATGGACAGCGAGTCGTCGTCAAGGAGACCGGTGGTACTGAGGCAAACTGATTTCCAGTTTGAGTTGATGAGAATCCATGAGTGAGTGAAAAGACGGGGCAGAGAGCATCCTTTGTGTGTGTGTGTGTGTGTGTGTGTGTGTGTTTCTTGCGGTCTTATCTGTGAATGACAGCAACAGGCGTTGGCACTTCAGCACCATATTTCATGCCTCTTTATCCATCAGCTCTTCTGTTACTCCATTTAATCTGTTTTGGGGGGGTTTTTTCTGCTGCTCCTGCTTTAATGAAAAAGTGACATTATTGTTCATTAAAACCGCGCCGAGGCACCATTATTACTAAATTAGTTTTATCAAATGTACCAACCATACTTCACAAAACAAAACCTGGGACTGGCTTTCATGCTGTAATAATTGTTTTTAATAAGAAACAGAATAATGAGCTGAAAGAATCAATCAGAGCAAATTTTGTAGTTGAATCATATATCTAATCATGCAAATAATTAGTGACTACTGGCTTTACTTCTTAAAATTGATTCTTTTCAGACTATTTTCTAATTTACATTTCAGCTACTTCAAAACTATTTACTAGAACCTGATAGAGAGCTCACTTAAAACTAAGTTTAAAGTTCCTACATTGGTTAAATATCCATTTTAAAATTGATCATATTAGATAATATAATATTATAAAAAACAAAACAAAAATAAAACTTTATTAAATACCTCCTCTAAGTTTCAGCTGAACTTGTGTCAACAAAACAAAAATAGTTGTATATTTTTATAATGTATGGTTTTAATTTTAGTATTTTTATAGATTTTATTTATTTTTCTCCCTTTGAAATGCACATATATCTTCAATATTTCCTTCTCAATCTATGAGTGATTCTACATTTCTTTTATATTTGATTATTTTTCTCCGTTTTAATCCATTATTTTGCTGTCAGTGTGACAATTTTTTATTCATATTTATTTATTATTTTACCAGGAAATCCCTTGAAATACAATATTTTTTGAGGGAGATCAGCAACGTACAGTATAATAAAGTAATAATTAAAATATGTGTCACCAATATGGCTCCACGCTCAGTTCGCGATACAAGGGGGAGCAATCAACTCAGAAAACCCAACCAACGGAACAGTCAAATTTAAGATCTTTTATTACTACAAAAAGTCACTTGCAGTAGTGACTATATATAAAAGACTAAAATAAAATAAAAAACAGTCCTTTTCTCTTTTTTTATGAGATCCCAAAAATTCCGTAAAAGCAGTCACCAGTTCCAGATCCTCGGCTGAGTTCCACTTGCGCTGCTCCAAGTGAATGCGGCCCGTCCACCCTTTGTCCACTTGCCAGCTCCCAGCTGACTTCTTAAAAACTCCGGCACTGCCCGCTCTTCGGCGTATCACGATCCTTTACAGCCAGACCCAACTAAAAGAGAGAGACAGGGAGAGCGCCAGCAATCCTGTCCCAAGACTCCATCGGGAGGCTAATTTCCTGTAAACACTCTGGGACGGAACACTACTTACAGGCACGGGCAGAGGACCTCCTCTGCCCTGATTCTCTGTGTTGAGCCGTCAGTTCACCTCTCGGTGCTCTATGTCTGGGATGCAGTTTTTGTCCGTCACTCGTCAGGATCCGTCTCTTTCGCTTGCAGGGCTCACACTCTCCCCTTCTATCCAGGCTTCTTTTATTATCGCCTCAATCAGCATGCCGACCCACTGATTACAAACCGCAATCAGTGGGCTCCGCCTCCTTAAAGGGCTGCCTTCGACCTGGTGCGTTCGGGTGTTAAAGGGAAAAACAAAACCAAAAACATGCAAAACACAACAAGCAAGAAAAAGAAAACAATCATATTTTCCCTTGTGCAACATATGCAGACAATTAAAACATCATGAAATTTGCTTTA
>NW_006800281.1:238443-265913 GCF_000485575.1 Poecilia formosa
ATATGCAGACAATTAAAACATCATGAAATTTGCTTTAGTAAACACAAAAACTTCTAAAATATAGTTTAATAATAATTTTAAAGCTTCTAGTGGTTCACTCTCTGTTCCTCTTTATTTAAGAACAATAAAAGCCTTTTGCGATAGGTTATTATATATCTTTTATTTTTACATGTTAGTGTTGCTGGTTTAGTGCAGACTCGTCCAAATGGACTAGAAAGGCAACATCAGTTAAACTGCTGCTGTTTCATTTGTGTTTATCAAAATTGAGCTTCACAACGAACCTTTCGTGTTTTTGTTTTTATTATCTGCAGAGTGGCTAAACCTGAACTACAGGCTATGGAGAGTGAGAACCACCGACCAGAACTTATCCAATCAGAACCGATACTGATAACATGTCAGATTTCATGGGGTCTGTTCTTCAGTAGAAACAATAGTCCGATATCGTAAGATTTTCTTCTATTACGTGAAGCAAGTGGAAGATGGCTTTAAGGATTGTGGAGAAAAGTCGGTCAGAATCTAGTTTCCTCCTTTGTCTTCTTCTCTGCGAATGAAACAAACACAAAACTGTATCTGTTCAGAAAACCGCAGAAAACATCAATGACTCAACAAAACCAGGATCACGGCTATAAAAGGTCGTGAAACGGTAAAAAGATACACGAAAAGAGCAGCATTAAGATAAATAACGGCAAGTGGTTAAGTAATAAATGCACGCCATAAGAGACACACTAATATAAAAGCTGTGCCCGCCTCAGACTGCAGGTTCTGCTTTAATAGCGTCTTGAGAATTTCAAAACACTAAACTGGTTTTATGTAGACGTGTAAATTATTACACAACGAGGCAGCAGCATCTGCAAAGGCGTAATCAACCCTTCGGTTTAGTTGGGAATATCTAAACACATTTGATGCTTTGACCTCAGTGTGTTTGATGAAACATGAAAACTATTTAGAAATAAAAACTTTAATCTGTAGCAGCCAAAAGAGGCCAAACACTGAGCCGAAATGACCATGCTTGTTTTTGTTCTAGTTTAAAGATTAGCTATGAGTTATTATTATAATGAGTTACCCATGAACCGTTATAAAAATGAAAACAAACATGATTTGTTGCTTTACTGTTGTTAGAGCTGCAGTATGTAACTTTTACAAAAATTAATGTTTGCATATTTGCTAAAAGTATTGCTATGTCAAGACAGAGGCAGATAATCTGAAAAAAACCAATAGACCTGCTGTCATCTACAGAAATACACCAATCAGAGCCTGCAGGAGGGCCTTACCGCTGCCAGTTACTCTTGTGTATGTGCTGCTCACACCCTCCCCCTTTCTCTCTACCATTAATGCTCAGGCTATTTAGCATGGCCACAGCTGATGGCAGATAAATGGTTTTCCTATAATGGTGAGTTCTTTCTCCGCCAACAGCACGTATACGAGATTGATTGACAGCACTAAGACATGCCTCCTGGCTCTGTAAAAGACTGTAATAAAGGACATTTATAGACCATAAACAAATAAAAAACAAAGAACTTAAAATACAATAAAGTTTGCTGTAACATGCTAAAAGATGGAAAAGTCAAACTCCTGCTGCATGTTCCAACACAACTCAAGGTGATTCTTTTAGACACAACAAAGTAAAACTATTGCTATTCCGCTGTGTAGTCCTACTTTTGTGGTTGTTAAATGAGTATTTTACGATTATTGAGACTTTAAAGCAGCTTTAAACCAGTGTGTTGTTTCATCCAGACTCTTTCCAGTCAGAATCCAGACACAGCAGCAGCATTTTCGCTTCATTTAGCTCTAGTGAAGCACTTCAATGCTCAGACATCAAACCTTTTTCTCTGTTATACTATTATAGTCAGTGCTATTTTTTTCCCTTTAATGTATTATAATTCACATCCTGGCCACATGAGATGAAACACTCCCAAAGCAAGAAGCGAGACACCTAAAACACACCGCAGACTTCAGAGAAGATGTCTTTATTTGAAGTCATCAAGTTACTGTTCATGTTTGCTAAAGCTGAACAAGAAGTTCTCCACATTTTAATTTATCTCCGTCACTGAGGAGCAGACTGAGCTTGTGATGCGGCAGCTGAAAGAGCAAAGCTGAAACGACCCGGGATCCAGGGGCCAGTCGTGGTGAAGCAGGGCCGCAGTGGGCCATTGCTGCACGACCAGCTCCGGTTTTCCTGGACCTCTGATAAGATTTAAATCGGGTCAGAGTAGAACCACCTGTATGGGAAGTTTGTTTATAAATGTATAGAGCTGAGGAAGTTTATTATAGTGAACTAAAGCTAACAAATTAACAAAAACTGACATTGAAAAAACATTTTTGTTAGCTGAAACACATAAAAACAGTAATTAATGGGTAAAAACTACAACTAACTGGAACTATATTGTGCATTTATAAAACTAACTAAAACATACTGAAATTATAGATGTAATATCTTTTATTATGTTTATGAATCTATTTACTATCCTTGAAATTGATACCCCCCCCCACACAAGCAGCTTACATTATTTGTCAGCAAATTACAGCACTCCATAATCCTCTTGTCTGCAAAATGGAGACAGTAAAAGTTGGGAGAAAACACCAGTCAGATGGCTGCTCAGCAATAAATGATTACATATTCTGAAAATGTTATCTTCTGTTGAGGATTCATTACCCAATTAATGTAAAACATAATTACAATACAACACTTTAACCATTATGAATTCTAATAATTTACCATAGAACTACTACCATAACTAATGAAAACTACACAATATTTAACTAGTAGTAAGTAATAAAAAGTAGCTAAAACAGTAAAAACATACTTTGACCTTTATGAATTCTGCACCTGATAATAAACGTATGAAAAAACAAAAACTACTATAATATTTAAGTAATAAAAGCTAGCAAACACACTGTAAAAACTAAGTAAAACAAAAGTCACAATGAAATAAAACCAAACTGGAATGAAAAATCCAAAACTATTATAACCCCGGAGATGAGGCAATTTGCTGATTCGAGGTTTTGGGAAATTGCTGCAGCTGACATTAAGTTTGTCTTTGTTTTTATTTATACTTTTATGTTTTGGTATTTTCTGCAAATTTTATAATTGTTTTATTAATTTTACCAAACATAATTTTATTTTTTGTTTTATCATTTATACTGGTGATGTTGTGATTGTTGTAAAAGAGTCCTTGTCAAACGGCGTTTTGACTAAAGCCCAAAGGGTTGGAGTCCCAGTTGACAGCGTCTCAACTAAAGTTCTACAGCTTTGTATTTCTCTTTTTCACTGTTTACATTTTAATTATGTTTTTTAAATCTCTCTTTCTCACATGCTGTTTTTATTTTAATTATGTAAAGCACTTTGAAATGCCTTGCTGCTGAAATGTGCTATACAAATAAAATTTGATTGATTGATTGAAAAGACTTTGCACCTTGTCAGCTTGGCTTCCCAGTGAGTGTTGAAAGAAAGATGGTGGAAATCCCTTGACACCTCTGCATTAACTCACCCTGTTTGCTGAGCTGTTGTGTACAGTAAATATTTTAAAGCTCAAGTCAATTTGAATCTCTTAAAGGCCTTATGTGGCCTTTAGTATATTCTCTAAAGGCCACATAAGAAAGTGGGATTGCTTTGAGAGTCTGGACTAGTGGGTTGAATTGAGGACCTCTTTTTGCCTTCAGACCTCCCATTATTAGAGGTTCATTCAATGCTAATCTGCTGAATGAACGCTGCACAAGATGCTAAAGAGAGAGCTAGCGCTGACAATATTTAATATGGAGCCCAATGGAGGAAGGGGTGACATGCTTGCAGTCAGGGAGTGTTGCAGAGAAAGTCGTAAAACCTACACTAATGATACTCATATTTCCTGAAAGTAGACTCCTGTGGCTACGTTTTGATGCATAAATTATTTCTGTAGAGTGAAGTATGTACGAACAGCAGCATTTTGTTTGAGAAGCTTGAAAAAGTGTCTTTTACTGGAGTGCGCACTCTGCCAGCTGAAGAATTCCACCATTGGATTACATTGTAAACCTGAAAACAGCCCAAAATTTGTGTAAGACTTAAATCATGATTTTAGAATAACTGTAAGAGATATCAAAAAGCTGAACCATTTGAAGATAGCATGACATCTTCTGACTTGCTTAAAAGTTGAAAGGAGTTTCTAGGCAGAAGCAGGCAGAAGTGGTAAGCGGTCAAAGAGCACAAAGATTTAGCTGAATTTTGTGGAATTCTGAAGGATTTCAATGTATTTTTATGGGGCTGAAATTTCCATAAAACTTTGAATATTTAAAAAAATAATTGTAAAAGCTGAAATCACCAAAAGATAGCAGAAATCTCCAGAAGAAGTTGAATGTTTTGATATATAAATTGTTGAAATTGATTGAAGAATGTACATATTCTTTAGAAAAGGATGCACTAAGAGTTTCAGACAAAAAGACTGGTACATTTTTATGCTTTTTAATGCCTAATTTATCATCTTCAGAATAAAAAAACACAAACTATTATGATCAATGTTACGATCATATCACCTGTTCCTATGCATTGAAGTCTACAGGGACTGAACTGGAAATGGAAGACAGTTGTCAGGTGAACCATTTCTGTATTGATTAGGTCATGTTTTATATTTTTTTATCACAGATACTCCAAGATGCTTGACATATTTATCTGTTTTTACACTAGAGCCAGTCTTAGGATCACACAGCTGGCAAAAGGGAAAAAAATCCCAGTCAGGGGAGTTGCACATCCTTAAAGAAGTCTTAAATTTATACCAAAAGTTAAGGCCTGAAAATGTCTTAAATTTATTTAAAAAATGTTATCTGGCCTTAAATATGTTAGTTTTGTTGTTGTTTATTTCTGTCAGGCAAATGTTTGAGTCACATGCACATGTTTTCATAGAGTTGTGTAGCATAATTGCAGTTGAGGCTACCAATAACTAGCTGCTAATATACCTTTGCTATCTAGTTATTTTTTTTATCTCTTGCATTAGCACAAAGCCAGATTTCTGTTTTTGCCATGCTGGACTGTAATGCTGCAAGTTTCCCCTGTATCTATAGCTTTTTGGTCTTAAATTTCATTCAAGCTGGCATTTAAAGGTCTTAAATTTGACTCTATGGAACCTGCAGACACCACTGAGGTATAACAGGTGGCAGGAAGCAGGGAGACTAAATGTACTGCAATAGACAAACAGGCATGGTAGACATTGCTGATCGAATCATTAATAATTCTGCTATTTTGAAGATTCAGAAGTGATAAACACGTCTTCTCATTGCCCTCACAGCTTCCTCTGAACATGTGGGTCGCTTCAGGGCCATAGATTGTTTCCGCTGGCGTCCAATCGTGGCCGCATTTAAGCTGTAATGTAAACAACCAAACAAAAAATTGGATTCCAGCAAAATAAATTGGAACATTATACCGGCAGTCATCTCAGTGCCGGCAGCGTTGACCAAACTCAACATGTTTATGGTTGTTGTGACGGTAGGAAAGGGAAAAAAACAAAAGTTTTTTTCTGGCAAGGCTCCCAAATAACCAGTTGGCATGTAGACAACATCTAATGGTTGCTATGGAGGCCTAATAGCTTTAAGAGGCCACTTTGCTGCACATCTCCAACAATTAGCTTTATAGATGTTGACTATTTTATTGAAATTATTCAGGTTTTCTAATAACTTGGGCATAATTTGTAGGACTTAAAATGTTAATTATGCAACTGCTATAAAAGGTGAATGTATTTTAAGGCTTTTTTCACGTCTTTCCCGGTGTTTTTTTATGGGAGCACAAAAAGAGAATGAAAATAGGGCATTTAATACATTAAGTGAGCCGCAGAGCTGATCTCTGCCCTGATTTAGTAGATAAAAGCTGTGACTCCATCTCAATGCGGCTGAAAAAGTGTTAAACTCTGAAGGTAAAATAATGAAATTGGTCCAAGTGACCAATTAGTTACAGTTTCTGTGCCAGTGTGTGTCAATATAAGAAACTAATTTAGTATTATCTCTTCTATATGAGTACCAAGACAAACTGTTGCTCTTAGAGCTACAACTACTTTAGTGATTGATTAGTCTATCAATTATTCTGACGATTAACTGGATACAAAAACAGGCACATCTGGCAATCTCTGTACTCCAGTTAGCTATTAATCTTTACTAAATGAGCTGATTATTTCAATAATCGATTCATCTGAGTAATCGTTACAGCCCTAGAAGCAGGGTCTTATTGTTATTATTTCAGCTATTTATCAAGTAAGATACCTGATGAGAGATTTTGACACTGGCAATTATAACGACTCCATCCAACGGTGTTAATTATCCAAGTCGTGACACAACAATCATAAAAATCAGAACAGCAATTAGTCCTCAACTTTTAAATTGATTTCCTCCCAAACTCTTTTCTTCATCTATGATCAGCGGTGAAAACTCAAACATCTTCCAAGCTTTATTATCGTCATTATTATTCTGCCTAATACGTCCTGGATAGGTGCCATTCTGTTCAATACACTCGCACTGGAACTCCACGAAAATTAGACGCCACTTTCTGCACACCTGCATCCAATTACGCTGCGAGCGTCTTATCAATCTTAACTACGCCGCCTCATCAGCGCTTCTGCACTTTAAATGTCTCTGTTGGGAACTTCCTGCTGAACCGATGGGGCAGAGCCAAATTACACACTCGGTCGCAGAGAGAAAAAAAAAAAAAAAGAACTCATGTAAGTTACTGAACTGCACTCCGAGATAAGAGGAGGGAAACGCTGATTTCGATTTATGGTGAAGAAAGCAGCTAAACGCTTCACAATTATCTTCTGTGGACTGTGTAGCATTTAATTATAATTAAAGTTTTCAGCTTCCTGCAATTTGTTCCTTCAGTCAATACATTTATGGGTTGTTCTTTTAATTTATAATTCAAGCATTTGTGTCTTTCAGAATTAGGGTTTTAAAAACATTGAGGGGGAAGAAAATCACTCTTTGCCTTTTGGAGTCCAGAGTTGCTTCAAATGATTATGTTCAACACACCCTGCCATCATTATTCCCACAGACCAACTCGCTTCTCAAAAAAAAGCTTCGTAGATGTTCACACCTTTGGGTTTTGATTTAGCCATCGTCTTACCAAGCACTTTTGGTCTAGTTTCTAATGCAAATACCCGAGTACATTTGAAATAAGACAAAACTAACCTACTATTAACATTTCAGCAAGATATAGGAGCTTGTTTTGAGTACACCGCTTTCACTTGTAATACCGATATCTGAGGTTTAGTATGGGCCGATACCAATCCAATACAGAAAAGCAGAGCTTCTTTTTTTACAAATACAGACATAAATGTACTGAATTAAAATGTTATTTTATAATACACCAATAGCTTCGCAAGCTTGGTCAAACGTGTAAAAACAACACAACTTTAATTTGTTCTGTTGGTGCAATTATGAGAATAACAGTCAATGTAAAATAAATAAGAAACTGAAATTAACAGGTTAACTACCTTGATTAAATATGTAAAAGTAAATGGCAACAGACCTTCTTTCAAATGGATCAGAAAGCATAATTAGTAATCCTAAATATAACGCAAAATAAATAATAAAGCATGATGTAATAAAGCACAAAACAGTTGAAGTGAATAGATTTATCCTTATGGATCAGGCACATTGTCATCGTTACCTGATCAGAATTTTTATCAATATCGGGACCAATACAGGTATTAATATAGGATCGATGCATCTCTAGTTTTAAGTCAATAGTTCTTGAATATTGATAAAAAGTACTAGTTTGTTTTTTCACTTACAACATGGGAAAATGTCGTTAGAAGTGAAGAAATGTTGCTGAAAAGTTACTTGAAAGTTAGTCTGGTCTTATTTTAAGTTTACTCGGATATCTGCACTAGAAACTAGACTAAAATGCTTGATAAGATTTTTTGGTTTTGTTTTTTTTTTTTTTTTCCATTGGGTGTGTGCCCATGAGAGTGAATGGAAAAGTGTGACTACATTCTGCTTTTACATGAAAGGTAAATCTATTTATTTAGCTTTTTCCCCCTCATTAGCCATGATGAAATGTCCTTTTTCCTTCAGGTTTTTTGTCAACTTCCCGTCTGCAAAGCAGTATTTCAGCCAGTTCCAAGACATGGAGGACCCTGAGGAGATGGAGCAGAGCAGCCAGCTGCGGCAGCATGCCTGCAGGGTGATGAACGCGCTCAACACTGTGGTGGAGAACCTCAACGACCCAGAGAAGGTTTCCTCGGTGCTGGCGCTGGTGGGAAAGGCCCACGCTATCAAACACAAAGTGGAACCCATATACTTTAAGGTAGAGCTGAAGAAAGAAAACATTTCCTTTTTGTTACTGTCTTATGGTCAAATATCTTTTCCTTACTACTTTTCCTCTATTCAGTTTTAGATTGCAGATTTGTACTTATTTTTATTGCACAAAATTCACTTTTTACATGTTTTTATGCTTCCATTTGGGTTTCTACAACTTATAAAAAGAGAGCAAGAAAAAAAAATACCCAGCAGTTTTCTGGGAAGAAGTTTATGTTTAAATTACCCCTTTCAAAAACCCTCTGATTGTTAAGTCCCAATCAACAGGAACTGTACCGTTACCTAGCAACCCCAGCTGAGACTATCCCATCACCTAGCAACCCAAGCGGAGCTGCAGAACATTTAGTCAGTTGATTTTATTTGCTTTACAATGGCTGCTGGAAAAGACAACTGTTTTTGTTGTTGACTTACACTTGGTGAGCTCTTGTTGGTTGTGCAGGAGGCCATAATTCTGCTTTTCGAAGTTGTTCAGGTGTCATCTGTTTTTAGCCATTTTGTAAGTGTAAATGTTGAGTTGGGGAATGTGGCAAAGTAGGTAGAACTGACCAGGCTGAAATCTAATTATCTGAGAATGATTGTGTACAAAAAAAAAAAATGTAAAGAGCATGTTTCGTAAAGCCCACAAACATAAACTAACCTGTTCAAGGAAGCATAATAGGTCACCTTTAACAGGCCACTGCTGGCTTTCTAGGTGCAGTTATGAGGAAAAACTTGGGTGATAAGATTAAAGAAAAAGTGAATTTTTTTCTGTATGTTTCTAGCTGTAAAACGTTTTTTAAAAAAAGTACCTAATTCAGGCTGGTTTTTTCCTCCGCATTACTGCAGCACAGTAAATGATCCTGGAGGTCAGCTGAAGCGAGGCTCGCAGTCGCTTCACAGAAGTTTGTTCCAGTATTAAATGTTCTTTAAAGAGTTTTTCTGACAGGAAAAAGGTGCTTCACCGTTATGTGAAAGCCTCCAGATGATCAGAGATTGGGCAATTATGAGAAAATGGCTGGGGTAATATTACAGTAATGTACCGCACACCTGCTAGATGCAGAACTGTGGAATAAAGTACGAAATAAGTTTAAAAATGTCCTTTTATTAGTAGATCTACGGTTTATATATGAATTAGGAGTGCAGCTGCGATTAGAGCATCATTTTCATTTCTACTGCTTTTAAAAATTAAAATAGACAACCTCTTAAAGGTTGTCTATTTTAATTAGTAAATAAATGACTAAAAAATGTGAGATGGCTCATAATTCAACAAAGCTTAGTGATGCTTCTTTATGCTGTACGATGGTTAAAAAACCCAGTCCAGGCAGACCAGGAATAATGATCAGAAACACAACAATGGTACAAACTGTCCATTAATAGCTGTTATTATCCATACAAAATCACTCCCAGAAAATTATTGATTGAGTCTATTCAGGTATTGTGATGAGATTTCTATCGCTCCAAAATCTAAATGTGGGTCCAATCAGATCAGAAGCCTGATGCTTTTATTGTTGGAGAAGATTCAGTTTCTATCTGTCTTATTTTCTCTATATGGCAGAATATGTGTGTGAACAGAGTGAGAAGGTCCATCACAGCAGCACACAACCACTGCAGAGTCTCAGATTAACCTGAATGTGATGTTAACCTCACTCTTAAAGGGGAAGGATTATGCAAAATCAACTTTTTGGAGCTTTGTATCATGTTATAATGTTGTTCTCTCATCATAGTCATACCTGGAGTGTTGCTTTGATTCTTTCATCCATGTTTGAGAAATCTTTGAATCTCCCATGGCAACCATTTTGTGGTGTCTAAATGCTTACTAATAGAAAACACCGCCTGTTTTCCCAAAACTCCTCCTAGGAGCCGCTCAGCTCCACCAGACTAGCGGCAGCAGCAGTTAGCAAACACTTGGTAGAATTGATAGTCCGCTTAACTTGTCATACAAACTACGACGCTCCTAAGAACGGCTGAAAGCGACATTAATGGATAGCATCAATGCAGGAGCTTCTTAAAGAGACAGAGGCCAAATTCAAGGCATCAAATACAGCTATGATGGGAAGCTAAAGGGAATCTATTTTGCAAAATTCAGATTTTGCATGTTTTTGTAATTTCATTTGGGCTTCTACTATTTCTAGAGACAGTTTAAACGGTTGTAAAAAAACAAAACAAAAAAACCACCCAGCCATATTTTGGCAGTAAGTTCATGTTTTATGGTGTCTGGAAAACGAGCTGTTTCAAAATCCTCCCATTTGTTAGGTCACATTCACCATCACTGCGCCGTTACCTAGCAACCCCGTGCAGCTGGTTTTACTGCTGTATGTGAGGTACAATGGCTGCTTGAAAGGTCAGGTGCTTTTTTCTTGACTTGCCATGCAGAAACCACTTGCTGCATTCTTGTTGCTTGTGCAGAAGGCTCCACTTCTGCTTTTGCGCGTGTAAACATTGAGCTCATTTGGATTTAAAGTGACAAGACGCCCTCAAACAGATCTTTCTGTAAGGAGATGAAAATGGGAATAACCGAGCAGTAAAATCTCATTATCTAAGAATAATTTTATGAAAAAAATGTTCTAAACACGTTTTGCATAACCCATAAATGTATCCTAACCTGTTCATTCTCTTTGTCCCACCCAGATCCTGAGCGGAGTGATCCTGGAGGTGCTGTCTGAAGACTTCCCAGACTTCTTCACAGCGGAGGTGCAGTTGGTGTGGACCAAACTGATGGGGGCGCTGTACTGGCATGTGACGGGGGCCTACACCGATGTGGGCTGGCTCCAGGTCTCCAGCTCGGCAGTGTGAGAAATCAGGAAGATGGTAGAAGTTTTTGTTGGAGAAATAAATAGCTGCATGTGTGAAAGATTGGGAGTTTGGTTTCACAGACATGGATCAGATTAACGCAGTAATCCGTGCAACATCCTTCCACACTTTGGTTGCGTTTTGGTGCTGAGCTTTTGTTGCTATGCTGCAGAGGTCAGCTGGACACCAAGCGATGTAACTAGACATCACCTTAGCTTATGTAAGTGGTGTTTTGGTACATGCGTCTTAGCGGGGGGGAAAAAAGGCTGTTGTTTTTAGTACCTACCATCCAGTTCTTCTACAGGTAACTCCTGTTGCTTCGGATCATAGAAACCATGACTCTGTGTGTAGCATGAGTGCTTTCTTATTAACGAACTGCCACGTGTTTAGGCGCGCAACTCTGAAAGCTTTCCGATTTCACTTATTTCTGTGGTGGTCAGTCTTAGCTGTATCTCAAGGTCTGTTAAGCTTTAGATGAGAACACATGTAGTTAAACATGAAAACAGATGTACAAACTCTTGTCTTTTCAAATATTGGTTCAGATATTTTATTTTCTGGGAGACTTATCTTCTCAAAGAAGGTTATAATTAAACGGTAAGAGTATCTGATGACATTTTGGCATTGTGAGATGAATGATTTTATATGTTGCAGTTCAATCCTGTTTTTTGGTGATGTGTAACCTACAAAACTTGATGTCTTGTTCTTTCTTCTTGGTAGCAACACAACGGGGTAGCGATGAAGTCTAGTAGATTTAATCAATGTTCTATTAACGCACACATCAAGGTAAACCCATGCATTTTCTGTACTAATCTAGGCAACAATTGGAGTTTTCTCTTTGAATTTACCGTCTTATATAAATACAACGTAATACATGTAGCAGCTGTAAAGAGCAGCTTCCCATGTACACAGTTTTGCTGCAACAAGTTTTTTTCCCACCAACTTAATAGCATTTATATTCAGTCCAACACAGAGTTGGTGTCTTTTTTTTAAGCAGATATGTTTCTCCTCCTCAAATTTTGCAAAATAAAAACTGTCTGTGTAGCTGTAATACACATGATTCACCAGCAGGTGGCACTGACACAACTACATAAAAATTCAAAGAGAAAACATACTAGGCATGGCTAAAGCATCGCTAGGCTAAAAACATCACTTAAGTTTCTTTGAAACAATATTTTTACATTTAAAATTTAATGGAAAAAATGTTGGAATAACCATTTTTTATTAAAAAATGGCTTCTCTGTTGTGAATCAGAAAGTCAGACTTAGAATGTTCAAAGGAGCTTTTAGGTAATTTTTCATTAAAGAAAACAAACCAAAACTTTTTCCCACCTCTAGATATTTGGTTTTGGGCCTATATTTACCGTACAAGCCTGGTAGTCAAACCCTGGATGGCTGCACAGATTATTATAAGCCCATTTATGGTGAACCTGCTCTACCACTGAGCCACGCAGCACCAACAAAACAACAAATATGCAGTCCACATGAATGCACCAAAAACAGGTTTTAAGTCTTTTCACCTGGAAAAGATTTTCAAAAACCTTTTCAAGAGATTTTTTCTAATAAAAAAATTTATCTGAATTATTTTGCTAAATTAATTTATCTAATTAATTTGAGATCAAATTGGATTAATTTTCTCTAATATTTGATAAATTAGAAAAAAACTGATTTGGTCTAAAATTAATTAGAAAAAATTAAATTTGATCTAATTTTATATCAAATTAATTAAATTAATTAAAATTAAATTAATTTATCTTATCAATTTTAGATAAAATTGATTATCTAAAATACCAACTTAGTCTGCAGCTAAAAACTAGCTAAACTAAGGTTGGTTGGTTGGTTTAACTAACTATAACCTTCTGTGTCTCACTTTTCCTCAAACTTATTGCGATAAAACATCCGTCTACGTTCAGTAAACCATCTCTGGTAATAGCAGCTTAGAACATCACTTCAATAAAATCCAGACTGTCACTTTAAATGGCACATGGGTACTGTTGCTAAGCTAATGTTGTATTGAACTAAAACAACTAGAATAGACATCGGTGTTTATATAAAAATGTTGCTAAATGCTGAGCTTTTCTTCTGGTAAAACCTGAAAGAAGCGTCTTTAACGGTGGCTCATTTAATAAAACCTCATGATGCAGTGAAACAGGAAGTGGGCTGTTGGTGTTCGAAGCTCCAGCTCCTAACGGGACCATGGACCTGCTGACTGTTAACTGTCTCCAACTGCAGTCCACTCATGTTCAGGGGACGGTCGCCCCTTTCTCTTTCTCTATTAAATATCTTGTTTAACTTTGCTGGAGTGTTCTTTGTAAATGTATACAGTGGGCACACGTGGACACTCTCCTGCATTTGTTTACAGCGCACTAACATGCAGACGTACTGTGGTGTTGAAGAACGTCTTTCTGAGTGCTTCTTTTGGTCTCGCTTGTCATTTCAGAACACAATTACCAACAGTGTGAAAGTGAGAACTTTAGCAGTCACACACATTCACACATGTACAGACTAAAGGCTTTCTTCAATGTTAATATTTACATTATTGTCAGATGGTTTACTTCCTGGTTTTAAAGACTCCATTAGGGGGCCTTAGAAGTCCACTTAAGAGGTCCATGAAAAAGAGGCCTGTAACTCCAGATTTCTGGTTGGTTTATCTTATAAAGTGATTTCCAAATACATGAAAATGCTCAAGCTGCCTCCCCCAACTTCCTTTATGTTGGTCAACCTCAACCTGCTCTGTATCAGTGGCCATCTGTGAATCATGCTCCACTCAATTCAGTTGCGCACAGCAAGAAAATCTGTTTAGGATGGACATTTGATCAAATCTGGAGTTTGCATCTGCTCTGGTGACGTCCCACATCTCCCACATGACCCCGTCAGCATCAGCATCTGGCATTAATAGGGAGCTAATGAGTCTCCTCTCTTCCTCGTTGGGTCGTTTATCTCCTGTAGCTTCCTATTGTCTCTGCTGGGAATGAGGCTAAAAACAATTATGACTGGACAGACGGCCTTAAACCTGCCGCAAACCATTCACAAAAATGGGAATTTGTAGAAAAGGTGTTGAGATGAAAATGACTCCAATAGAGTCAAATTCTAATTGGATTTACAAACTTTTTCCTTTGGAAATTGGTAACAAAACAAACAAAGTTAAAATAAAAACTTTTGATATTCAAAGGGAATACACTGGTTCCACTGACAAAGGTTTGCAATTATAAGCACTGTTTCAATGTTTTATGGAAACGTGAACAACCATCTGGTGAAAAAGATGAACAAATTAACAAATATGTAGAAGGATAGACTGATCAATTGGTAGAAATATGACTGAACATAGATGATAGAATGGATGCAAAAAGTCTGAAAATATAAATATGGATGAAGGATGTAGACAGTGATTCAGCAAATAAAGTTTAAAGATGCTAACATATTTCCAGACTCTTTAGGAACTCTGATTATTTCCATCTCTCACCTTTAAATCTATATTTTTCTCTTTATATACATTACAGTTTCTCTTGATTTACTATTCCAGAAGAAATAAAACCAAATTCAAACAGCATTTTCACAGCAGACTGCGACATTTAAATTACCACGGGAAAAAGGAGCATAATTGGAACTAATAACATCAACAATTGCTCCACTTCAGCAGTAAAGATAATGCAGTTAAAATCCCATGAAACAACAGTGTGGATAGTCTAAATGGTTTCTCTTTTCTTTCCTACTCACACGTGTTAAAATGACTTGAAGATGGGAAATGGAAATGAGTTTCCCCAGGCTCAGAGCACTTCCTATGCAACCAACTGGTGGAACGTTAATAGTAAATACCTGTTTATATCAATACAGCAGAGACATTACATCTGAAATAAAGCAGTTAATATGTTGTTTCTCCAGTTACTGCCACTGGTAAAGTTAAACTGTCAAAACAATAATAGCAATTATTTGGGCTATCATAAGAGAAAACGAATGGGGGTTAATTTTTCAATCATATTTTCACCATTTAGTTATTCAGTCATTTATAAATGTCAGTTTCAAACTAAATTTTTAATTAGCAAGCTAAGGATTCAGTTTATGCTAGCTATGTACAAACTACATATCTAGCTCCAAACTAAATATTAAGTTGGCCAGCTAAATAGTTAGCTCCAAACTACATATTAAGCTAGCCAGCTAAATAGTTAGCCCCAAACTAAATATTAAGTTAGCAAGCTACATAGTTAGCCCCAAACTAAATATTAAGTTAGCCAACTACATATCTAGCCCCAAACTAAACATTAAGTTAGCAAGCTAAATAGTTAACCACAAACTAAATAGTAAGCTAGCAAACTGCTTAGTTAGCTTCAAACAATATTAGTTTGGAGCTACATATTTCGTTTTCACGATATGAAATTCAGCCAGCTAATTAAATATTACTTTGAATATGAATGAATAACGTGGTGAAATTAACTGAAAAGTGAACCGCCATTTTTTTCTCTTACTACAGACTGAATAATCTGAATTATTGCTTCTCTGACTATAACAGCACCCTATAGATGACCTGAGAAGAGATGTACCCCAAAATAACGAGGTACTGTTCACATCGAAACATGGAGCTATACTGGTCTGCAGCACAAATTATAGCACTGAAGTTTATTTTATCAACAAAAAGCAGGTATTGTTTGGACTTCCGGTACTTTGAGACGTCTGGACTTTTCAGCCAGCTGCAGTACTTCAGTGAACTGTAATTGTATCTGTGCAAAAATATAAACTGTAAACTCAACCACTAACAAGCTATGGTACAAAATCTGTGAACTAGCTACTCAAATTTATGCCAAACCCTTTCCAGAGCTTACACTTCAAGACTCTGCCCATGCATGGCTGTGCTACTATTACACCACAAGTTATTTTGACAGAAAACGGATCTCTTGCTCACACGTACGCGATGCTGCACACACATACATTACAACTAAGTCTGGACAATTATGATAAAGAAGGTAAGTCAAGAAGGTGGCAAAGGTGAATCCCAAATTTCTGTCTCAATGTCAGACCTTCAATAACAGGCGATTTTCTTCCAACACCAAATCATTGACTGCAGGATCAGGTTCCAGTGCATAGCTATGTGCAAATGAACGTCAAATCTTGCATGGTCCACTCTATCTTCCCCATCAACAGTATTCATTTTCTCCCCCAAACCACCAGTCTTAATGGAGGAAGGGAAAGTATTCTGTAAGTCTACGGTCAAAGAAAACTCACTCAGTTGACCAATCCCTCATCTTACCCCTATGAGGGATTGGTCATCATCCTCCTCTAACCAATCCTCTTCATCTTTCTTTCACTCCCACTTATTATGTTTGCCTTCTACTTACTGTCATTCCTCTTTGCTCCAGAACACACCTCCACTTCAATACACATCACAATGTCATCTGCAAACATCATTTCCTCTGTCAACCTTTCCAAACAATATTCCAAACAGACTTAAATACCAAGAGAAATTGTACAATTAGATGAGTCTGTCATTTTGTCCCTGAACAAATCTGCTCAACAAATTCTTACCCACTCTTTGCTATTTACTCGTTCCTACCTCCTTTTCACAATTGTCAGTAAACAATTTCGTTCCCATGTCAGATCTTGTGTGCATTTTAAGTTTTTGAAATCCACTTTTAATCCGTGTTGGCCAGATTATCCTTCTGAAATAAGAGACTTCACACCAGATCAAAATAATTTTGAGTAGTCAAAGTGGGTAACAGAATATTCCTAAACTAGGCAGGAACTGACGAATAGTCGGCACGAAATGACAAATGTGCAAAGGTTTGACATGGCAACGGAGCAAAATGTTCAAATTAAACCAACCTTAACACAGGGTTTCTATTCTAGCAGCCCAATGAAATGGATTTCCAGGACTAATATTTACTTTTCTCTGAAAGGCAGTGATCTCCCTGGCAACCATGGGTAACCCTGGTTGTTGGTTAAACGGCTTGTTTTAGTTTAAATCCTGATGGACAGACACCGTCAATCAGTTTTACAACATGCCAGGCATGAAGAAATATCCCCCAAATAGTCTCATCTTCAGTTCAGCTGCAGGGGTAAACTGCTCTTTGCACTAGAGATGAAAGGTTTAGATTATTTTTAATCATGGCACTGAGTCATGTACCTTAATACTGATCGGAGCCTGAAGCATCCATCTATCACCAAACTCAACGCAGCCTGATCTTTTGGGATGATTTAACCTCGTTAGTGGATCTCTAATTTTTTAACATCATTTATCCGGCTGACTTCCTTCTCTCCAAGCACTTGTCTCTTGATAATTGTATAAAATCAGCTCCTGTCTAGGCTGAAAGCAAAACTCAAAAGATACTCCCTCCGTAACGCTTCACTTTGTCACAATCCTTTCTACCTCACTTTTGGAAACATTTACATGGTGGTTTTTAAACATTCCTAAAACAGTCGTTTGTGTGTCCACTAGACTCGGTTCGATTAAGGACCAAAACTGCAACATTTGTTACATTTTCAGCTGCTGCGGTTCGCTTTCACACTGTAATGTAAAACAAACCAAATACTTTGGAAAACCTGTTCCTCCCCTCGCCTGTGGTGGCGCTGCACCAAGAACTCCTCAAGAAAACAACAGGGAAACCTCTGAAGAAGACACAGAGCTTCCTTCTCAACGAATCGTAAACAAAAACAGAGTGGCGTCAGATTTTAGCAGTGGTAGGGTTTCTCTTTAGTCTTTGGTTAAAAAAAAAAAAAAGAGCCATTTCTCCTGCTAGCACTAGACTCGCACGTTTGTTTTGGTATTTACCCAGAATGCCCTGCAGTCTCCGGCTTTTGGCGAACTAGTGTTTGCATCAGTTTGATTCACAAATCCCCAAACAAACTGGACTCTGTAGACAAACAAACCAGTCTGATTAAAGTGGACTAAACAGGGTCGGTGTGAATGCACCCTAAAAGCCACATCCCACGTTTACATATGCTGTAAGCTGATATTTCTTGTGCTGTGAACCAGTATAAGAAACATATTTTGAGGAGATAAGATTAGAACAGTAATTAAACCCGCAGCTTATGTTGGCAGATGTTAACAGACTCGTCTAAAAATAAAAAAGATCAACTGAATTTGGGACATCTAAGCCAAAGGCACACAGCTATGAGTCAGACAGGTGAATAAAAACGTAGGCAAATAAAACACCCATTCCAGGAGCAGCAAATATGCTTTCACTTATAAAAGGGTTCTTCTCTCTTTTGCTCCAGCATCATCTTTCCCCTGAGGTTTCCCCTTAGGGGGGAATCAGTCAAGCTAACTTCACCAGAGTACCTCCGAGCCAGCTCACACACATGCAGTACGACACTTTAGGTAAAAAATGTACATCATTTGCTCATAAAGTCCTTTCACTGTGTATTTTTCTATTCTGCTATCCGAAGGCGTCACAGCATGTGTAGAACTGTGTTCTTGTTGTGCAATGTTCTGTTTCATCAGTTGAAAAGTCGGGACTTTATATTTTTCTAAATATTATCTCTTTAGAAGGGTTGTCTGTATTTGAATATTGTTTATTTTAATGTATCCTGCGCTGTCAGTGGAAGCGACTGCAGTGGCTTTGTGGTGTTTGAGCATGTTTGCACACATGTGGTGAAAAAAAAAAGAATCAATAAACTTTGCTTGTTAAACTTGTCTGTCTCTGTCTTTAAAAGTCAACATCAACTTAGAATAAATGGTTAATATTGATTATTCCAGATGTACAAATGTAGCAGAAGTACTTTATTATGTTAAAACCAAATGGGTTCCTGATTTTTAATGTTTTATTTTTACTAGTAAAGATAAGATGTGCATTTCTATTTAACCCCCTTTACACTGATAATAGATACAATCCAGTGCAATTAACTAGCCACATATATTCTTATTTTTTCACCCAACAAATAAAAAACAAATCAGCTTTTTGCCACTTCCATACCAAATTGGACCAATACTTTTCAAAGTGTCAAAGTTGAAACAGGTGGATGGAGGAAACATGCAGCTTTACTCAATGTTTCTTTAAAGTAGTTAAAGTCATTAATTTTATTTTAAGGCTATTACTATTCAGCTAAAAGGACTAAAACCTTGAATAATAAGAATAAGAGCCTCCGGTGCTCAGCACTGCCCCCTATCAGTGCGGCGTGGTACTTTCGGCCTCACGTTGTACTTTTTCACCGCGCATTTATGGTCGATCAGAAATATCACTCCCTCACCTTACCCTTTTTCCAGGCAATAATTAAATTCAGCAAGTTTGAGCATAAAAATGTTATGTTGAAATCTTACAGAAAACAAATTCATAGAACAGAGAAGGCGACTCGTCATCACTTGGAGGAAAACAGGGAAAAAGGGAAAAAAGGGAAACCTTGTCAAGAAAATAATTTATTCTGCATTTTAAGATGGACCACCTGTGAAGTTTTGTTTTTATCACAGAGAAATCATTGCTTTGGATAAAAGTAACTCTGATAGTTTTGGTATGTAAATTATGCAGAAATATGAAGCAAATAGTATGTTTTTTTTCTGATGTTTTTCTTTAGCGGACAGACTCAGTTCCTGAAGGTTCAGTTTATTCCAGTTCCATAATTAATATAAAAAATGAATATAAAAACAAATAAGCTGGGATGAGTTTTGTGAAATAAATGATTATAAAAAATAAGTAATTAAATACAAAAATACTATTTAAGTACTATAGCATTAGAAGTAGCTAATGCTAAAGCACCATGCTAACATGGTGTTTAGTGGAAGCTAATGCTAAAACACTATGCCAAAATTATACTTGGCATATAATGAAGAAAGTCAGCCATGCTGATACTTGATGTGTCAATGACGTGTGGCAACATTGTATATCGCCCCCTACAGGATGAAAGCGTGTACTGACCACCTACCTGTACGTTTGCGCTTCAGGAAGTGATTCTTTGGAACTACATTAAAGATGTTCAAAAAAATATGTGGCTAAAAAAAAATCTGGTGATTCTGGCATTTAGCAAATAGAAGTGAATAAGGTAAGAATAACTGACCGGAAACAGGAACAGATTGGTGCGATCTTTTTGTACATTTTAATACATTTTATGCATGTACCGAAGCTTCAGGTTTCAACTGATTGTCGATGATGGGTGCATGAAACTTTCAGATCACAACAGGGGTTTAGAGATGGCAAATGTAAGGCCATTTTTTTATATCCTTCTCAGAGATGTTGTCCAACTATGAATGCAAAAACTCTAAAATCAGGTTTATATGTTAACACTTCACTTTCCCCACTTTAAATTATCATTAATATGATTATAGTTGATAAAATAATGTTCAATTTAGTAACGCAGGATAAAGTAAAAACAATAATATATTATTTTACTGAAATATTGTGAGTATTGGGTAGAATCTACTTGTATTTAGTTGCTTCAGCAAACAAAATTTTACATAATTATTATGGGTCACAGCTGAGGGGGGTAAAAAGTGAAGGAAAAGTCAAAATGCAAATATACAGAAGAAAGTTTCAGAGCGTGATTTAGACAAAGTGTTAGAGTCGCGGCTGCTTCGTCATGGTCTGCTGAACAGCTCAGAACATCGCAGGAGATCAAGAATGAGGTTTTACCCTGAGCCAGTCAGCCTTTGATAAACCACAGGCATTGCAAAATAAATTGTTTGGCCTCCTGTGAAGCTGCAGCACCGATCTGTAAACGTCCTGCATTGCTCTAATGGCAAACACTCAACAGAATGGCTTTTATTTTTTTATCTCTTGATGTTAAAAGGATTCTGCTTTCTGACTACAAACAATATTTTTTCTATCTTTCCAGTCACACACTGCTCTTAAAATCTCATTTCCTCAGCCAAACGTGAACTTGACCCAGATAACCCAGCTCAGCACGTCTCCAGTATGCTTCTGCTCGGCTTAGACACTCTGTGCAGCAGCCCCGCTGATTCGAGAAGAAATAATTAAAAGGAACGAGATGTAAATGTTCTTAATCAATGATTAATGGTTGTCTGTTCGCCGCTTGACGCTTCAGGCGAGACTCTTTCTGGCGCTCCAGTGGGAGGTTCACGGAGGGAAGAAGACACACAGTAATTTATTCACACACTTTAATACCAAGCGCTGGAGAAAATCGTGGTTTAGTCTGAGCTGGGTGGTAGTTTGAAGTTCTGATAAAGAAAATAAAACATGTTTTGGTTGATCTGTTGTAGTTGGGCTGAAAATGCCTCTGTCATCTGCTGCGAATCAAAGCAACGCCGCAGAAATCGATGTTACTTCTCCGGCGCCTGGCGTGATAATAGAAACCAAGCTAAACAGGTAAACAACATCATGAGGTTCAGAAAACAGAGGGTTGACATGATGTGTCACCATGGCGACACGTTTTCTCACTGCAACTTATTGTCATTTTCAGGATGCAGCTGCATGATGCCCAAACACACCTGAACAAGCTCAAACATTGACAGAGTCGCCTGAGGATGGCGGCACATCAGGGAGGACCTCCCCTCCAACAGGAAGATGGTGTTTGTTTAGAAAGGAGAGAACCATCCTGAAAAAAACCTGCTAGATGCTGCAACAAGATGAGACTGACAACCATCTTAAACGTACAGCCAGAGTTATAAAGGAAAAGTTTAGACTGAAACATTTTCATGGCCCAAATTGTGAATCTGTGGCAAGACTTAGTGTGTTTTCCCACCTGATAGTCCACTCGGTTCAATCAAGCTGCAACATTTGTTACATTTTGAGGTGGTGTGGTTTGCTTTCACACTCCACTGTCATTTATCATCACTGTCATCCATTGTATTTTCTGGACTATAGAGCACACCACACTATAAGCCGCATCTACAAAGTTTAAAAAAAAAAAAACTGGAAACGTGCATATATAAGCCGTTGGTATCTCCGCCGCTCTCAGTTTTTCACAAGGACGCAGCAATAAATCCAGTAGATTTATTAAGGACGCAGCTCTGTGTCTCCAACGCCGAACCAGGGATTCGTTCACGCCGAGCTTAGTGCAGCGACTACCGATCTGTGCTGCCAGATCGATAACCTTCAACTTAAAAGCTGCATCATATGAACTTCTTCTTGTGGTTTCCAAGATGAATTTGAAGAAATTTCTTCGTCGTGCCACCTGCTAGCATGTGCTTGTGCTAAATGAAAATTAGCACTTTCTTCTTTGATTTCCAATTTTGACTTCTAATGATTCACTTCCTGCTAAAGCGCCCCCTGGAGGTTGAAGAAAAATCCACAGAAAAGCCGCACCGGGCTGTAAGCCGCATGGTTCAAAGCGTGGGGAAAAAGTAGCGGCTTATAGTCCAGAAAATACGGTAATAGAAAAATCTGTTCCCCTCCTCATCTGTGGTGGCGCTGCACCCAGAGCCACTGAAGGAAACGACACAAAAACCTCTGAAGAAGACACGGAGTATGGCTTCCTTGTTCAGAAAATGTAAATAAAAATGTTCCTGCATCAGATTTAAGCAGACGTAGAATTTCTTTTTTGTTTTTGGTAAAAAAAAAAAACATGAGCCCTTTCTTCTCTTAGCACAAGACTCACACATTTGTTTTGGTTGTTTTTACCCAGAACGCACTACGCTATAGTCTACTTCCTGCTTTTCCAGCGGTCTCTGGGTCCACTTTTCTTTCACACATGCGTTTGAACCGCATCAGAGTTCACTTCAACCAAACTGAGACCGAGCCCTGCAGGTGGACAGAAGTTCGCTTCTTTGGTCCATTACACGTTCACGACTTCCCAGACAAACCAAATTTAATAGACAAATAAACTCAAATTTAATTAAAGCGGACAAAAACCCCCAGCAGAGGTATAACTGTAATGACAGTCATAGATGATTCTATAAACTATTTTATTTTTCACGTTTCTCATTAAAAATTCTGTTTTTTCTTTCCTCTTCACAGTACGATCTACTTTGTGTTGGTTTGTCACATAAAAATCAAACAAAATATATCAAATATGTCAAAGTTTGCGGTGTCAAGTGTGAAAAAAAAATCATATTTTAGAAAGGCTGTACTCTCCATCTCCCATCTCTCCACTGATTGTAAATGAACTTTCCATACTAAAAATTGTTATGTATAAATTCCCTCACTGATTGGTTTTTGTGAGCAGGTGCTGAGGGTTTCTGTGAATCGCCAGGTGTTCTAGATATAATCTGACACAAATGATTATAAATTACCTCTGTGTGTCTCAGCCTGTTTATTACAGCTGGTTATGAGGCTCCCACAGACTAACATCGACTGTATGATGCCGCTTATCAGCGAGGCGTCCCTAAAGCTGTGCAAATTTAAAGTTTAAAGAGTGAAATCCAGAGGAAACAATCTAAACAGTCTGCTGCAGCTGTTTTTACACATTTTGTGTGTTTTGTCTCCTCATGTTTTCCTGTTTCTCTTTACAAGCTTTGTGTTCGAACAGGCAGGTTCCCATCTCACTCCAAAAGCACCGCATGCTGGCAGTGTGCTGTGACTAACGTAAACATCGGTCAGACGCTGAATAAGCAGAAACACAAACTAATGGAGTAAACAAAGTGTCGTCTGAAAGCCCAAACCGGTTCCGAGTGAAAATCAATTCCACATTTTGGTATTTAAGTGGAGAATAATGAGAAACCTGCTGTTTATTGACAATATAAATGCGCAAATTGGAATTAAGAAAATACATTTCTTTAATTTTTACTCAACTTTGATAAAAAAAAAAAAAAAAGAAAAAAAAAACTTTTTGCAGTAGGATGAGGTTTTTGGGTTGTGTCAAGATCAGAGTATTTCATAAAGCACTTTGCATTACATGTTTTACATGATCAGCAACTGAAAAGACAAAGAAACAAACTGACTGGATGCGTAATTATTTTCATATTGAATTAATTAATTTTACATTAGCGGAGTACCAACAAAGTTTTTCCCATATTTGTAAAGGAAATGCAGCTACTATGCCACCTAGACGTACATTTTCTAAGTAATGTGATTAATTTTGTTGCCTCCAGCCATGACAGACTGAACTACAGGAAGCTGGCATAAGAACTATTAATCCCACAATGCACTGGGTTAATCCTTTGACCCCGCTGGTAAACTTTTGCTGCTCATTCTTGAGGATGGCTCCAGTTAGAGATCTTATCTGGGCAGAGATAGATTAGCTTAAGATAAACAATTAGAATATTATTTGTTCATTTCACTGTGTTTTGATTTGTTCGGTAGGATTTTAATGCTTAAAAAAATCCTACTGAACACTTGTATAAACAATATTTATAAATATATTTACCAGTAAAGAGTCATTTTAATAATACAGCGTGTTCTTACTCCATTTTACTGGAGTTTTTCATATGTAGCCCTAAAACAGGCTAAAATGTCTCGTCTCTTCATAGCTAAGCGCTAGCTAATAGCTACATGCTAGATCCATCAGCCTATTGGTGACTGATCAATAGATTAGATAGATGTTTGTTTTTACTTCTGCTTTGCGTTGAAAACTGTTTTGTTAATTAATTTCAGTAGTTTATGTGGTAAAGCCTACAAAGTAATGAATAAACAAAGAAAACTTAGTTTAGCAGCTTTTCCTTAAAGTAAACAATAAAAATAACTGTCAATACTTTTTTTTTTTTAGCTGTCAGGCTGTTGCAGAAGTTGGAGAAGAGGAAGTTTTCATCCAGGTGAGAATTACCAGTGGACTGGAGCAGGTGCACACCTGCAAACAGCAGCAAATCCGCCACCAAATCTAATCTCAGCCGGTCGACCGCGATTCTCCACCTGTGGCAGAAAAAGGCTTTTTGAAGACCCTCCTCTGCCAGAAGAGGAAAAACCAACAAGAAAAAGAAAGGAGGAAACTGCCAGACAGCAACATTCAATAAACATTGTTTTATCAAAAAGTTTAAATGGTGTATTTAATATTAAAATGAAATTCTAAGTCTTTGGTAGATGTAAATTATGTTTTTTCTGACTCTCTTCTATAAAACCAAGTCTGCAACTTAACCTGAAAAAAAAACATTCCAACTGTAAAACATAGTTGTGGCAGCATCATGCTGGGGGATTTTTTTTTTAAATTGATTGATCTATTGCCACTCTAAATGTGAAAACTGAGACATGAGCCAAAAAACTTGCAACTATTATTACAATAAAAAAGTGATTTTAAAGGTCATCAGCAAAAAAAACAACAAAAAACGGTTGAATACAAATGGATGTATGAATATTCAGATATTATAAAAAATTATTTTCATGCTACTTTGTCTTGGTCTAACATATAAAATACAAAAAAAGTCAAAGACCAAATGAAGAAGTGGAAAATATGGAAAGAAAATCTTTAAAGATATTTTAAGAAGAATTAAACATGAGGTATTTTTTTTAATTATTACTACTACTTCTTGTTTTTTTATTTATGAAGAAAATTCAAAGTGTCTCAGACTTTTACCGACAAGTTTGCTATGATTATGGATACACATTTAAGAAATAGAGGGGAAAAAGATTAGTTCAAATCTTTCTTTGCTTCTTTATCACATAATGACAGCAGCATGAATAAAAGTCTGTAAAAAGCTGATTTTAATCAAAATACCTTTTCATCATCAGAGCTGAGTGAACCAGACACAACTGGACTGAAAGGCTGAAAAACAAATAGGCTTTTCAGGCTTGATGCTACATTGACTCCCATTAGCATAACACACCTACATGTCAGAGCAAATTACTGACGCGGCTTGTTCAGCCGCTCAGAGACGTGAACACATGACCTGATGGCCGACTGGCGGCTCTCAGTATAGCAGCAGCATGTCGCGGGTCACCGGGTCAGATATACGCCAGCTGGAATCCCCTCCACTCTTCTTCTTCTTAATGATTGCTTTTTAATTACTACATTTTAACTTGAAAACGAAAGTCCACCTGCTGCCTTGGAAATGTAATTTAAGTCAACAAAAAAATTGTTTTGTTTTAACTCAAATTAAAGTTCATGAAGTTGATTTAACAACAAGAGACAAGTTGTGTAAGCATTGTTTTTTAAGTTCATTAACCTTGAATTGTGAGTTTTGACTTAATACTGCAAATTAAACCAAATATTTATTTCACAATATGCAAGAAAAAAAAATTAAAGAGCCACATTTCTCTACCATTTTACTCATAAAATAACTACTTATTTTACTTTAAAATAATCTAAATTCCTGTTTCAAATTGCATGAACAAAACACCAGAGTTGGATCAATGTGACGCACTTCCATCTCAGGATACAGAAACATGCCGCTAAGCATTCTGGGAAATAATTCCCACTCCTGTCTTTTTCTTCTTTCAGTTTTTTAAGTGCTAACCTAAAAACTCTGGTTGATTCAACTCCTGGAGGTTTGACAAAATTAATAAAAAGTTGACACAACTTACTGCTGTAAGTTTATCTTTCACAAACTCACAGTTAGGATCTAAATCTAAAACTTTAAATGTATTTGACTTAAAGAATAGAAGACAGTAGACACAACTAAATGGAGCTCTGTTGTTTTACAGTGACCCTTTGGATCAGCGTAGCTCAGATCAGCAGCATCATAGTTTTGGAAAGACACCAGACATTTCGATGTTTTCCATGCAGGATCACAACACATCCTGTTCAGTCTGCAGAGCAGCAGATTGTTTCCGTTTCTGTCCGTTTTTGATTTTCATTAAAGCCAGTTAAACCTTTCTTACACTTCCAGATCCTCTTTGATGACCTCTGAATGGGAACAAACACCCTGACAGCATAATCAGGATGTCTATAAATACTCACACATCAGATCTTTACCCGTCCTGTTGGACTCGGGTTATATTTCTCCTGGGCAGCGAGACGTGGATCCTCTGACATCCGTCACGACATCAGTCAGTGAATCTGCACAGCGCATACAGACTGACACTCACATGGAGGGCTTCAGGGAATGTCAAGTTGCAGCGATGTGGCTGTGCATCTCATCTACAGCTTTGGGACAAACTCACGCCACCTAATTGGAAAAATCTCCAATTATTCAAACTTTGTGTCAGTGGAGAGACACTAAGAGATTCCTGACAATTAGGGCTGAAGCTTCACAGAGCCGGTGTTTTGTAAACACCAGTGGCTCAAAGCAATAAGTGAGTAATTCTGAGAGTTTAAAGTGATGCGAAAATATATTTGCTCTATAAGATAATTCTTTGGTTTTTGTAAAATGTTTAAAATTAAACAAACTTGAAGAAATTATTTTTAATTCAGCTTAAACCTGCCTGACACTCTGTGAAAAGCTAAACTGTGGTTTAATGTCACTCATCAGATCCAACATGAGATAAACTACAAGATCCCAAAAAGCAGCACATTGTAGCCACATCTGAAGAAATTCAAGAGCAGATTACAAAAACAGAAAAAATTAACATCGATAAACATGAAAGGATTTAGCCAGTAACACAACATCTCACCATTTTTGGTCCAGTTTCTGGTGCAAATATCTTATTACAGCAGAAATAAGGCAAAACTACGGTAACACTTTATTTGAAGGGGGTTGAATAAGGCTGACATGACACTGTCATAAACATGACATAACACCTGTCATGAACA
>NW_006800281.1:266216-270866 GCF_000485575.1 Poecilia formosa
TGTTCATGACAGGTGTTATGTCATGTTTATGACAGTGTCATGTCAGCCTTATTCAACCCCCTTCAAATAAAGTGTTACCAAAACTACTTACAGGTAACTTTTCAGCAACATATAGCATATTGTTTTAAATCAATAATTTCTTAATATTGATGAAAAAGTTCCAGTTTCATTGGCAAATTATTTCACTGAAACATGGAGAAAATATCTTGTTATAAGTGAAATGATCTACCACTGGAGCAAACACTTTTTAAAATCAGTATTAAGGAATTATTGACTTAAACAAGCTCCTCTATCTTGCTGAAAAATTACTTGTTAGTTTTGTCTCATCACAAGTGGAAGAAAAGCTATTTGGACTGTAAACTCGATAAAAACTATGTGGTAAGATTTTTTGTTTTTTTGAGTGAAGCATCGATAAACGGGGAGAACATGGAGCAAAATTACTAAAAGATCACATCAAAATCTCACAAAAGACTCCAAATTAACATAAAACACCCTCAGTGTTCAGGATTTGATAATCACCAAAACGAAACAGCGCCACCTTCATGTCTGGAGGAGCAAAGACAACGAGTAAAGAGACAAATATTTTCAATATAGATGTGTTATTGTGGCGGAAATTTCAAGTTGGTCTGCGAGTGTTTGTTTAAAACAGAAAAATTATTAGTTTATTACTTCTATAAACAGTGGAGTAATTATTACTTTAGACCAACATTCAGCTTTACGGTTTTAATATCGGAGCAAAACCCAGAAAAACTCCTGCTTATAAATCTAGAACAAACTTAGAAAGTACATAACAAGAATCAGACCCGGAGAACCAACACTTAGTTTTATCAGAACAAGAATCCAACTTTTATTTATTTTAAATTGGAATTGAGGTTGGAATACAAGTGCCAGGCTAGGACTTTTATTTTTAAATTATGAGGATGAAGTCACAATATCACATGAATAAAGTAGTAATGTTATGAGAACTTCAACAAAAAATAAAAAAATTAACTATCCAAACTTTGTTTTCATTGAAACAACTTTTCTGTGTTTAATTAAACAAGAGGAACCAATATGTAGTTTTATACTTTTACCTTTTTGTCTTTGGTTTTGTTGTTTTGTTTCCTTCTAACTCGTGTGAAGCACTTTGAGCTGCTTTTGGTGAAAATGTGCTACATAAATAAAAATACCTTCCCTGTCTTACTGCGATATTCACAAACCTTTCCTGCCCAAACAGTCTCATAAAATCCTTATCAGAAGTTGTGAACACATGAAATCAGGATCTAAACGTGTGGGTTGGCTGAGTAGGTGGCTCATTACTGCAACAAGGAGCAATCACACAGGTGAAGCTGTTGATTAAAGAACATGCAGACTGTGAGTGATGGATGCTCACACAGCGTAGCTTAGGCTGTGTAATCTGCTAATCCTGCAGTGATCCTGATCCAAGCAGCAGGACAGAGGAAAGACAAACACCTGCAGTCGTCCTCTCTGCAGCTTGGATTGTTTGCAGCATGGAGGGTTTGTGTTGAAGCTGCTGGGTTTTTCACTGCAGGAGGGTTTTGAGAACCATGTGCACCACCATCATGGTTCTCTCCACTTTGGCCTTTTTGCTGCGCCAGCATCTCTTCAGCCGAGGCAAAACGTGAGTGGCTGCTTAGTTTCTTACCCCATTTTTTGGCAGCAAATCTTAAAATTTTAATTCAAATTGCACATTTATTATGTTTTTCAATCAACAAAAAACACAAGTCAAGACAGTGTTAGCCTGCAACAAGGGCTTGGCGATGTGACTTAAAAATAATATCACCAAATTTTTCATACCAGATCTGATTTAAATCAATTTTTTTTCTTGCTTTCTTTTTCATTTTCTTGGCTTTTACTTCATTCATCCTTTCTGTGAGTTTTACAGAGTATAAGAGCCAGACTATGATAATGTGTTTAATTACAACAATATACTTGTAATATTAGCTGAATAAAGACAATTTTACCAGAAGAAAGTCATAAAATTAAAAGAAAAAAGTTGATTCATTGAGGACAAAGCTTGGATAGTTAATTTTTTTGTTATTTTGTGTTGAAGTTCTCATAACATTATTACTTTATTCATGTAATACTGTGACTTTATCCTCATTATTTAAAAAGAAAAATCTTAGCCTAAATTTTACCTCAATTCAAATTCCAAATAAATAGAAGTTGTAAAAAATAAATGGTAGTTGTAAAATATGCTTGTCAAACAAAATGGTTGCCCTATGTGTTCTGATATCACTAAAAAAAAAATCCATTTTGTCCATAAATTAAATCTTCAAACCCCCAAAATTCTATAAAATTATATATTATAATCATAAAATCAATTTATCCCAGAGTCCTACCTAAAACCCCTTTACTGGACGTAAACAGGAACTACGACTTGTGTTTAGGACTGTTAACATTATGGTACATTTTTTTATTAACTAATTTACAAAGTCAAGACAAAGGAAGGTTTGGGATAAAATTACATCTCTGTGCTGATGCAGTTCAAACGAAGCATCAGAGGAAAGCTGACCTTCGCTTACAGCAGGGTGTCATCACGTCCAAATTACAAAATAAAAAACTAAGCTCAAGCAAATAAAATAGACTTATTTATTTATTGTTGGAAATTGTGTTATCCTAACTAGGATTTTACACATTTTCTATACTATAAGGAAATGATCTAGTTTTCAAATTATTCCATCCTCATTTGAACAAATTTAATCTCAGTTATAAAAACAGGATTTGGGTCACTTTCTTTCAAAACACTTATTTTTAACCAAGTTCAATAACTCAAAAAATAAAAACAAAATAAATCAGTAAAAGTCTCAGGATGGACCTGGTTCTACTTATAAAAGTTTAGTTGAAAAATGACAAAATATTTTGTGTTGTAATTAACATTTTCCATTGCATCAAAACCGTATGAGTGACAATTTTACTCTGATTTGAAACAGAAAACATTAAATTCAGTGGTATCACTTTTGAACTGCAGTTGGAAGCCACAAGGGCAACAAGTGGCCCCCGGACCGCGCTTTGGACACCCCTGATTTGGAAAAGAAAAAGAAATCCAATAGTGAAAAACTAAATGTGTCTGATCTGGTCAAGGCATAAATAATAAATAAATAAAATCAAAATAATAAAATAAAATAATAAATAAAACCTGAAACCCAAAAGTAAGAAGACTACCTGCTTTACAAAAAGAAAGCAAATCTGTTTTTATGTTTCATAATTTCTACAAACCAAAGCAGCTCAAAGTATTTTACTCATAAAACACATAAAAGGAACATCAGGCTGTTCATAAAGTAAATCAAGAATAAAATCACATCCGGAGGTTAATGAACAGACCTGAATAAATTAACATGGTAATTAGGATTTATCCTTATCGTGTAAAATGGATCGGGCCCAAACACCGCTCTGTCTGAGAAAACACAGAAACAAAACGATATCCAACATAAAACAGCGTATGGACCCTAAAGCATTTTCACATGTTTGGGATTAAAGGAAATGTGTGCAGAGAATCCAAACATTTAACTAAAAGTAGAAAATGTCCATCCAAGAAATTACTCACGTAAGAATAAAAAAGTATTTGGTAGAAAGTCTAGTTGAGTAATTGATCAAAACATGATATCATCATCATGACCAAAATATAAAGTTATGTGGGCATAACTTTATATTTCTGGCACCACCGGCCCTTTAAGAGCATTCATGATCTTTTTTTGGCCCAAAATGAAACTGAGCTCGACACGCCTGCTGCTTTATCTCCTTTATGAGCTTAGTGATGTGGTGTGGCCGACCCAAAAGCAGCAGGTAGAACCGTTACAGATATTTAATGAGCAAAATCAGAGTTCAACTCACAAAACATGAACATCCAAGGGGAACACAATCCAGAGTAAATCCAAAACTGAGGAGATCCTAAGGAGCATAAGGGACGTGATGAGACAGACTGGCCAGTTGTGACTGGGACAGAGGAGCTGAAATACTGGGAGGAGGCAAATGGAGCAATGGACCTAACGAGATGAGATGATTGGTTGCAGGTGTGAGTATCACAGGAGGCTGAGGGGCGGGGAGAAGATGGCAGGAAGCAAAGGAGAAACACTATGGAAAACAGGGAGATGGAAACACTTCTAAAAATAAAGAAAACCTGATCAACTAGAAGAGAAAAAGACATGAGGGAAAAACAAACAAACCTAAACAGAAACCAGGCAGATCTAACAATAATAATTGAACTAACTAGAATTACTAAAGGAAGACGGGCATGGATGCAAACATAGCAGAACTCAACCTAAAGTAACCAGAAAGAAAGGCTAGAAACACTAAAAAAGAAGGACTGAACAACTGGAACCAGTAAAGAACCAGACAAGTAAGAAAAAACTGAACCCAGAGAGATGAAATAAACATTAATAGAATCGGTACAGGGAGACTGAAAAGGGAAGTTACATCCAAATAATAACTAAACTAAAGTGAACTAAAACACAGTGTTAAATAAGATCAAACCCAAAAACCCAGAGTCCTGACATAAACTGGTTTGACTTCCCCCAATCTGTTGATCTTTTCCTTTTCAAAGTTGGCTCCAGCTTTGGTCGCATATTTTACGTGTAGATCAGTTTATGTCTGCGCGTGATGAGATAATGGCATGAGTCATTTTCTAAGAGCTCCTATTACCTCACACAC
>NW_006800281.1:271175-310031 GCF_000485575.1 Poecilia formosa
TTAAGTTTAAATTTATTTATACCCCCTGAGGGTATAAGAGGTTAATGAGCCTCATTGTGAGTGTTTTGTTGCTTGGAGAACACGATGCTATTCTTAACCAACTAGAAGGTGGAAAACATTGATGCGATGCTCTTCTGCCTGCAGCTGCAGTCAGGATGAGACTCAGATTGATAACGTTGGGTTCTTGTTTTTATTGGCTTTAAAGGGCCAGGCGACACATACAGCAATTTCCATAACAACGACTTTTACCAAGCTATAAATGTCGACTTCTGGTGTCAGATATGAGCAGAGTTTGGTAGCAACGAGTTACATTTACTTAAGTAACTCTGTTGGAAACATTATTTTTACTACGCTGTGCTCTGACTAACACTATTATGAAGTATTTCTACTCTTACTTTAGTAATACTTCAGGATTTTCTACCCACTAAATGAATAAACATGATTTTTCACAAAAAGCCACCAGAAACAGACACACACACACACCTGCAGCTTTTAGTAAAGTTTCACAAGTTTTTTATTGAAAGAAAATGATTTGGAAATATTTCCTTTTGCCTGAATTTGTTATTTTTTGTCACTAATATGAATTATTATCATCCGTCCTTAATAAATGAAAAACCGAGAGCAGCGAAGATACCAGCGGCTTACAGCCCGGAGCGGCTTATATTTGTACATTTCCAGTTTTTTTTAAAAGTTTTTTTAAAACTTTGTTTGTACGGCTTATCGTAAGGGTGCGCTCTATAGTCCAGAAAATACTGTAACTTAAAAAAAAAACATTTTCTAAGGTTTTGTCTGGTGCAGAAAATGGTTCTGATGAAGCAGCAGAAATATGCGGTGCACCATGTATTTATGGGTAAAAATAGAAAATGATTTGAAAATGGAGCAAGAGCTGGAAAGCAGGAGCTAATTAGAGAAACGTCAATCACACGTGTCAGTCGACCTTTACGAGTCATTTCCGCTGTGCAGCCTAATGAAGGTTTCATTCCAGGCGGTTTTTAAAACAATAACTAAAATCAGTGCTACCTTATAAACACCAGTCAGTCAGCATTATGCTGAGATGTAAAGTTACACTGTTGCTTTACTTTTCCAGGAATTCCCAGGAATACTCCTGGTGGAAGCTCATTTTGCTGGTGAAGCGAAACGATGTGAGGACATGTCTCTGTCCAGAGATCATCCTCCGTTTTGTTTCTTTGTATTCTTTGAAGAAGGAACATGTTCATTTCTGTACCTGAAGAATTAACCTCTGGGTTAAATCAATTTTCCCAGGAAATGTAATCTCATTCTAGTGCTGCTGATGAAACCTAGACAGAGCGACCCTGCAGCAAGCAGAGCTTTTTAAGGAGCTGATGCTGCAGCAGAAACGACGTTTACCCAAACCTTCGAGCCTCAGCAGAGAGGAGAGGTTGTTGGTTTCCATCGCTAACCAGAAACAGACAGTTGTCTTTCAGTGCAATCACCTCGAAAGTGAATTAAAAAATGTTTTAGTTATGACAAAATGTATTGATTAAAATACCTTTCAACAAACTGCCTTATCTTTCTCAACATATGAAGAGAATGTCTTAAAATCACATATTTAATATATTTCCACATTGTAATATGACACTATGCAAAAAACTGATTTGATTTTTATGGCGTTCCAAAGCGGGGGTGCCCAAAGTGCGGTCTGGGGGCCGTTTGTGGCCCTGGGATTGTGTTTGTGTGGCCCTAAAAGCAGTTTGAGAATGATAGAAATTTGGCCAAGTTGACTTTTTATTTTTAAATCAGAGTGAAATTATTGCCATCATTTCCTGAAAAAGTTAGTTATAACACTTTGTGTCATAAGTAACACTTTGTGTTATAAGTGTTATAACTAACAAAGTGTAGTTATACTACACTTTAAAATCATAAAATCAAGTGTTATACTACACTTTGTAGTTTTATACACACTTTGTTAGTTATAACACAAAGTGTTGTAACTAACAAAGTTATAACACTTTGGCAAAATGTATTGATATAACCAAGCTGTTATAACTAACTTTGTTAGTTATAATACAATGTGTTATAACTAACAAAGTGTAATTATACTACACTTTAAAATCATAAAATCAAGTGTTATACTACACTTTGTAGTGTTATACACACTTTGTTAGTAATAACACAAAGTGCTATAACTAATGAGTAGATCCTCATTTATCCTCGTTTATCCAGAGATTTTTACTGACTTTGCTGAAACAAAATCAACTTCTATTTAATTCACTGAAATTGGCTAAATGTAGCGAGCATTTCAAAAGAAAGTGACCCTAAATTCTGCTCTTATAACTGATAATAAATTTGTTATACTGAGCCCAAAAGAATGTGAAAACAAGATGCCTGTCTTTTAATTTAACAAACCTGCAAAACCTTTTTTATTTATAAAAAAGTTGGACTACTTTATTTGCTTGATTTTAGTTTTTGTTCCCTCTTTTTGGCCTTTGTGACTAAAAGTTCCTGCTCTATAGTCTTGAGGGCCACATAAATAGTTGTGGTGGTCCGGATTTGGCCCGCGGGCCTCGAGTTTGATGCTTGTTTTACATCAATTATCTATCAGCTTAGCTGGCCCATCATGATGTACTTTTAACTGAGTTTGCTCCTTCATCTCCTTCTGTTTCTAAGATTTCCTAAAAACGTGGATGGAAAAGAGCCGCCCGCAGTGCCGAGCCCAGATCAGAAATGAAACGGCGCCACCAGGTGACAAACTGATCACAGGTTATTTAAGGATCACTTCATGGTTTCAGTAGCGCGAACAGCAGCTGCTATGTGAACACACTGCTGGGTTTGACATCTTAAAACAACCAAAACAAATAAAATGGATCCTGCACTCTGTTAGCCAAACTGTCCTTATCATTCTAAATCCGGCTCTGGCTGCTGTAATTAATTAAACAAAAGATGAACGCATGCAGGTGTTTCTGCACTGTAAAACATTTGAGTTATATTTAGTTCTGTCTACTATCTTCTACTCTTAAAGTAAAATAAATTGATCCAGTTTTAGATTTTGAACCTAAATGTGAGTTTGTGAAAGATAAACTTACAGCAGTAAGTTGTGTTAACTATGTTTGTTGTATTAATTTTGTCAAACTCTGGTGTTTTATCAAGGAAAATGTTTATTTTAAAGCTTGAGGATAAGGTCCTGTTCACACTAAATGTTTCTGAGCTGAATTCATTGTGAAGTTTAATAAAATTCATTATCAGATCAGAAATTTTGTTCATGTAATTTGAGGCAAAATTTTTAATTATTCTAAAGTAAAATAAGTTATTTTAACTTAACATTGTGAGTAAAATAATAGAGAAATATGGATCTTTAACTAGGTAAGTTAAACTCACAATTCAAAATTAATGAACTTAAAAACAATGCTTAGACAACTTGTCTCTCATTGTTAAATCAAGTTCATGAACTTTAATTTCTGAGTTAAAACCAAAACAATTTTATTGTTGACTTAAATTGCATTTTCCAGGCAGCAGGTGGACTTTCATTTTCAAGTAAAGCCACCTTCAAATGTTTTACAGTGTATAGATCCTGCTGGAATATTAGTTTTTTTAAACCTGGAAATGTTCTTCAGGTGATAGAAGGCTGATTTTCTAATTATCTTTATGTGACTCTGAAGGTCCAGGCCTGAGATCATCTCCACATCCAGATGAATCTGTTGCTGACTCTTGTCTCTTTGTTTACAACCATGTTTATTTTTTCTATTTGCATTGCCTCAACACCCAGAAGTTGCCCGGTTGTGATGTCATCAGCCGCAGAGCGGATTGCTAATCGTGGCATGTTGTCATAGAAAAAAGGTCAAGAAGGATCGATTATTCTTTCAAACGCTGTAAAAAAAGGTTTCATAGGAGAGTAGAGAAAAACAGAAACCAGCTGGATGAAAACTTCATGATCTCACAGGGAGAAAATTCAGTTCACTGAGATTTAATCTGGCAGAAAAAGTCCATAACACACCTAAATAAACAATTTATTATAACAGATTTATTTATATTAACTACTATTTCATTTCATTTCAGACCATTTACATGAAATGGTCTGAAAAGGTCTGGAGATTTTATGACAGAAGAAAATGCAGAGCGTGGTTTTACAGAACAACATAAACACATTGTGGTTTCATTTACCAGGAGAAAAATGTTCCTGCTCTGTACTTTTCACTGCGGTCAATGCAAACCCATTCAGACGCTCTGTTGTTACTCTGTGTACTGGAGAGGTATGTGCAGAAGATCAATCACTGCTGCACTTTCTGTCTCCAAGCAGCAAACTCTTTACACTCAGAAAAACTTTTTATAGATAATCTTAATTTGCTTTTATGAGCTTTATACTTGAATATCTTCTGGAAGATGGAGCTTCAAATATGATTTAACTTTAAGAAATACTTAGAAGTAACTGAATTTGTTACTTTAGAGAACAAAACAAATATTTTCTTTGAATATTGAAAAGAAGAGTTAATATTTACTCAGGATTTCTTTTAAAGCATGATTTAGATCAGTTAAGATCATTCAATGGCAGCTCAACAGGATTAAAGTCTGTACTTTGACTAGACCACTACAACATTTTCTTTATTATTATTACTTTTTCTTTCTGAAAAGCTCCTTTGGTTTTTTCTGAGCTGCAACAAGACAAAAAATTAAAAAAAATGTTTTTTTTAAATCTTGGGGATCATGAAAATGTGTGTTTTATTATTATTTTGTGTTCTTCTTGATCAGCTGTGATTTTCCCCTTGGATCTCAATGCCATTTTATTTTGTCTTTTGCAGAATAATAAACGACGATCTTAACTGAAGTGCCTGTTTTTAATTTTCTTAACATAAAAACTTGACATGTTGCTTTTTGAGATTTGTTTTTAATTTAATTTGTGTTTTCAGTTTCTGTTTAAGAGAAATCTTAATTGCAAAAAGTGTTGAGGTTATTATTTTTTAACTCAGTTTGATGGCCTCCAAATTAGAAAGGCAAGTATTTTCCAAACAGTGCAGGTTGGTTTGGAGAGCTTTATTTTAACTTTATAAAGTAAGTCATAATTTAATTTTTTTTTGTATTCAATATGGTCATTTTTGTGTGATATTGAAATTGATTTAATCATCTGAAACATTAAATTGTGCCAAAAAGCAAAAGCAGAAGTCTGAATGGAGGCTAAACGTTTTTATAAAGCAATGAAGCCTTTCAGTAGCAAAGCACAGAGACTTTGTGATTGCCTTTATAACACCAATTAATAAGTTAATTAGCTTTGATAATTATCTAATAAAACTGCCTAACAAAGCTGACCATGCACAGCAGGCTGTGGTTAAAACTAATGAAGGAGAACTCGGCCCCTCGGCAAAGACATGCGTCCTGCTGTGTGTAAACGTTTAAATGATGTGGATAATAATGTACAAAAAAAACCTTCATCCATTGAGAAACAAACAAGCTAAATTTTAATTATAAGCTGTAAAACGTTTAAAAAATATTATGAGTTATATCGGCTGATGTGTGTAAAGTTGGAGAAAAAAATCTGCAGCAATAGAAATTATCATCAGCATGATTTTAACTGAAAATATGAAAAATTCATCTACAGACCTGGAAAAGAGTCCACTGCACCATGAAAACCTCCTGGTTATTCCACCAAATATTGATCTCTGAACTTTTCCTGTGTTTAAACATTAGTGTTGTTGTTTCTAAATGAATCTGAACTTGTTTTCTTTGCATTATTTGAGGTCTGAAAGCTCTGCATCTTTTTTGTTATTGTGACCATTTCTCATTTTCTGCTAATAAAAACTAAATGTTTGCTTGGAATTTCAGAGGCATGTTGTCAGAAGTTCACAGAATGTTTATTCTACTCAAACATAAACCTATAAAAAAGTAAAATAAGAGAAACTGATCATTTTAAGAGGTGTCTGATGTTTTTCCGGAGTTGTATAAAAGGAAATTACATCTTGTTTGCTGCTCATCTTTAGTATATTTTCTGTAAGGATTTGATTTTAAAGAGCAAACAGCTGCAGAACGTTTTAGCAATTACAAAATAACAAAATAATTTATTTTCCAACTCAGTTTCTTTCAATAATAAACTTCTGAAACGTAAAAAAAAATGCAGGTGTGTCTCTGTGTTTGGTACATTTTGGTTGAAACATGTTTGTTTTCATTCAGTGGGTAGAAAATCCAGACGTTTTACTCAAGTAAGAGAAGAAATACTTCATAATAATGTTACTCAAGTAAAAGTAAAAAGTACAGCGTAGTAAAATTACTCCTAAAAGTATTTTTTCCCAGAAAGTTACTCAAGTAAAAGTAACTAGTTACCACCCACCTCCGGTGCTGCCAGGTTGAACATTTTCCAACTGACTGTGGGATCTTTTGCTAAACATCTTGTGTGGTTTAGGTAGCAGGTGTCCAAAGTACGGTGCAGGGGCCATTTGTGGCCCTCAGGACTATTTTGGGCGGTCCTTGGTTACTATTCAGGAAAAGTCTGAATTTTAGGTTAAAAAAATTAAAATGTTAAAATGGAAAATGTATTGTGCAACGCAAAGTATTCATCCAGGTTTTGCTCCCAATTTAATATAATTTATTAATAAAAGCTGCCAAAAACATCCAGTGGCTTTTACTGAAATTCAGAGCATTTAATGAACTTAGAAGAAATCAAACTAAATTAGAAAAATATTATCAGTCTTAAAAGTATAAGACATGGTTTATTGTTTACGTTTAAATTTGGTAAACCTGCAAAACGCTATTTTGTTTAAACTCTACAATAATTACAGAAATCCGATTGCTTTGCTTATTTCATTAAAATACTGTGAGTTGAGTTTATCTTTTATATAGCATGTAAAAAAAACAAAAATAAAATAGTTTTTGCAATCATAATTTAATAAAAACATACTAGTAATTGTGTGTTTTCAGCTTGACATTTATGACCCGTGTTACAGAAAGTTTGGACGCCCCTGAGCGTCAATATTTGATCAAAAATCAGAAGCAGACCTGCCTGACTCTGCAGCGATCAAAAGCAGCAAGAAAAAGAAAAATCACTCTGCAACATTTCTCTGTAAATGATGAAACTGTTCATCTGCAGCATCCTGATTTTCTCTCTCTCTCTCTCTCTCTCTCCTTAGACGCAGGCTGCGCTCAGGTCCGTGGGGATGAAACAGGTGAGTTGATAAAATACGGGATATCTGCGATACGGGAACTATGAATAACACTTCTGCTCTGCCAGGAGCGTTTTTAAATAATGTATTTTATATGGTAATGTTGATGGGGATGTGTCAGTCTGAATTATCCTCCTCAGTTTCCAGAAAGCCTCTCTGTGCTCTGAAAGTGGAACCAGCGGAGCCGCAGCAGCTTTCACGCCCTGCCAACGCGCTGATCTGGAGAGAAGACCATCAGCCTGCTCTGCTGAAAACCCCTTTCCTCCAGAACCGGCGGAGGGACGGAGACGACATCCTGGCTGATCTCGTCTCAGAGAGAAACCAGTGTTGGTGTGATGCGCGTCCACGGCCTTCTGCGTCTCCGTTTGAGGGGAAATCCACTCCCACGCTCTCTGCAGCTCCTGAACACGATGCTCGGATTGTCGTGCTGTGTCACCGGAGATTTCTCCCTTTGCGTCGTTTCTCATGTGCATCCAATGATGACTAAAATGTTTACTGTAACAACTGAGCTCCTGTGCAATTAAAGCCGTTTCCAATCTGTTTTAACGAGCCGAGTCATTTCCCTTTGTCTGTTTCCTGCCTGAATGAGCAAATAAGTGACTCAAAGTTTACCCTGAGGTTTTATTATGATTCAGAATTCACTTTTTGAATATTTTACAACATGCTGAGCATAAAAAAATTACTCCCAACATAGTAAAATCTCCAGATCTGTTAGAGGAGAAAAAAAACTGTCTTACTGATTAAAGGGGACCTATAAAGCAAAATGAACTTTTTGCACGTTTTTATTTTTATTTTTATTTCCATTTGAGTCTCAACTGCTTTTAAAAACAAGTAAGTTTTCTGGCATGAAGTTAATAATAATAAAAAAAAATCTCATTTGGTGTCTGGAAAATGACCTGTTGTCACTGCACCATTATCTAGCAATCCCAGTGAACCCAGCCTGTTACCTAGCAACCCAAGAGGAGCTCCAGTACATTTGGTGAGCTGGTTTTACTGCTGTATGTGCTATACAATGGCTGCTGGAAAAGAACAAGTGTTTTGGTGTTGACTTACTGTTCAGAAACCATTTCCTGCATTCTTGTTGCTTGCGCAGGAGGCCCCACTTCTGCTTTTCAAAGCTGTACAATTGTACCATTGTGCACCTTTTGCAGACATTTTCACAGTGCAAATGTTGAGTTGGTTGCTTATTTGGGTTTAAAGTGAAAAGAGGCCCTAAAACGGCTCATTCTGAAATAAACTAAAATCTCATTATCTGACAATGACTAAAGAATGTCATGGGCATCTCTTGTTTTGCCAATAGTCTAATAGGTCACTTTTAAAATAAAAAAAAATGCTCCTGTTTGTGGTCTCAGGTCATTGATGATGAAAAGTTTGAGCGCACCGTGTCTGGGTGTCGTTCATCCTCCCTGTTAGCGGCTCGGTTAGCGTCTCTCTTTGTCTCCTGATGACTATCAGCTCCCTCCACCTGCAGGAGACTGCAGCCTAATGATCATGATACATTCCCATGACCATCGGCTCTGCCAGCCATGCACTCTATCTGCTTGTGTAATCAAGGCGTTGGAGGACACAAATATCTGCCGATAGCAGCAGCAGCACTCTGCCGTCTCGCTGTTGTCTCCTGCCCCGATGAGCCTGTCTGACTCAAATTACTAGGTGAGAGCGGGGTTTCTGTGCGCTCGGCAAAGCGGAGCAGCTCTGGTAATAACACTCTGGCAGACCATGGGAGTTAATCTAATGATGGGGGACAGAGCTATGGGTCCTAATAGGCACAGAGAGATGCAGAAAGAGAGGGCACTGATGGCGACTCTCCTCTTCTCTCTGTGCCGATTGTGTCTGCAGTCTGAGATCAAGGCCAACAGAAAAACCCAGAAAGCCGACATGAAAAAGGCAGCTAACAGCCCCGCTGTCAACTGCCCTGGAAACACGCTGTGCAGTTAGACATCAATAATCTGGCCTGTTTTTAGGTTCTCGTGCATCACACACTCGTCGCCCGCAGACATTGTTAGCTGCGTGTTTGTGTGTCGATGTACATGGAAAGGAGGACATTTTTCAGTCATATTTCAGTCCTGAAGCAGATTTCACTGACTGTTGTTATTTTAAAAATCAGGTAGGATTAGGATTAGGATTAGACCATTTATTAAAAGAATGTTTCTGTTGCTCTTTTCCAAATTCAGAAATTTACATAAAAGGTTGTGTTATGTATTTAGAAACACTCAAACTCACCACGTTAAAGCTGCAGATTGTAACTTTTATTTAAAAAAATGTTGTTGTTTTTTACATGCACTGTAAAACATTTGAAGTTGGTTTAATTTGAAAACAAAAATCCACCTGCTGCATTGAAAATACAATTTAAGTTGCCAAAATTTTTTTTGGTTTTAACTCAGAAATTAAAGTTCATGAAGTTGATTTAACAACAAGAGACAAGTTGTCTAAACATTGTTTTTAAAGTTCATTAATCTTGAATTGTGAGTTTTAACTTAATGCTGCAAATTAAACTAAATAATTATTTCACTACATGCAAGAAAAAAACTGCCTTCATCTAGTTAATGAGCCACATTTATCGATTACTTTCACATTATCAAGTTAAAATAACTTATTTTACCTTAGAACAATTTAAATTCCTGTTTCAAATTGCACAACTAAATGCAACTCAAATGTTTTACAGTGTATTTGTTAAACCTGTCACAATTTTGCAAGACAAATAATCTAATTGTGTTTTTCTCAAATTCAGTTTCTTATTTTCAGAAGACAAACTGCTCTTGATGAATTATTTTGATCAGTTAGTAGTTGAATATCTTTCAAAATGCCACTATCACGTCGATCCAAAAGCACAGAAAGAAGACGGTGTGCTGGCATTTTATCATTTTTAACCAACCAGCACTTCACTTTTTATTTTGCTCAGAATAGCTACGATTTAAAGGTCTCCTGCTGGACTTTAAACGACCTTTTAAAAAGCAGCAGAAAGTTGTGGCTCTCTCCTATCAAAGCCAAACTCTGACAGGATGTCACTCAGCCGCCCACATGCAGACGCCCACCAGCTCTCCACTGCGCCGCGCCTTAATGGGTTGTAGTTTTGTCGCTGGGACTGAGTGTGTTGGAGAGGTTTTGAAGGTCCTGAGGTGTCCTCTCCAGCAGCATGATATGTTTGTTCTCTGCTTTCCATACCAGCAGGACGCCTCTTGAGAAAATGAGCAGGAATCCAGAGAGGAGCTCTTCCTCATCGTGGTGAGAGTTGACCCTGCGGTTGACTCTATAATGGAGGAAATTAGATGACGGGAAACCATAACAGTAGTCTGTGAGAAATCATTTCTAAAAATAGCTGCTGCAGCCTGGAAATGGCTGGGACAGCGACGGATGAAGACAAGTTAAGTCTCAATTAGTTAGATAATTTCCCAGTGATTTATTTAAATGCTTAATTGTAAAAGTTTTCTAAGTTAAAAAAAGTATAACGCAACAAAAACCACCACACCCATGTGAATACTGAACATAGGAGTCAACATCAATATGACCAATCAGAGCTTCACAGTGTCTGCACTGTAAAATATCTGAGCTGCATTTAGTTGAGTCTACTATCTTCTACTCTTTAAGTCAAATAAATTTATCCAGTTTTAGATTTTGAACCTAAATGTGAGTTTGTGAAAGATAAACTTACAGCAGTAAGTTGTGTTAACTTTTTATTAATTTTGTCAAACCTCAAGGAGTTGAATAAACTGAGTTTTCAGGTTAGCACTTAAAAAACTGAAAGAAGAAAAAGACAGGAGTGGGAACTATTTCCCAGAATGCTTAGCGGCATGTTTCTGTATCCTGAGATGGAAGTGCGTCACATTGATCCGACTCTGGTGTTTTATTAAGGAAAATGTTTATTTTAAAGCCTGAGGAGAAAGTCCTGTTCACACTAAATGTTTCTGAGCTGAATTCATTGTGAAATTTAATAAAATTCATCAGCAGATCAGAAATTTTGTTCATGCAATTTGAAACAAGAACTTAAATTATTTTAAAGTAAAATAAGTCGTTATTTTAACCTGATATTGTGAGTAAAATAATAGAGAAATGTGGCTCTTTAACTGGATGAGGACAGTTTTTACTTGCATATTGTGAAATAATTATTTAGTTTAAATTGCAGATACATTTTGTGTATTTTGTCAAAGCACCAGTCGGTCGAGGCAGATGGTCACTTGCATTTGGCCAGTTTCAGTTTTTCCTCTCCACTGTCGCCACGTCTGTTCAGTATTCAGGACTGCTTTAAAATCAACAATCTGCTAATCCTTACACAGAAACTTTTTAAACTACTCTGAGTAATTAACCACTCTTATTGTATTGTTTGATAACTCGGATCAGTTGAAACGTATGTATGATTGAATGGAAGTGATTTATGTAAAATGCATTGAGATGAAATTTGCTGTGAACTGGTGCTACGTGAATAAAACCGAATTGAATTGTATTGAAAGTAACGTCCTGGGGAACTCTACTTTGGTTGCTAGGTTACGGGCTGGGCTTCACTGGGGTTGCTAGGTAACGGACAGTACCTGCTGATTACACTTAGGAGGTTTTTGATTTATTGCTAAAAACATGTTTTGATGTCTTTTTAAGTGTTTTGGTTGTTTTTAGAAGCAGCAGAAAGCCAAATGGAAGTTAAAAAAAATGTGAGTTTTGTATAAAAAGTCCATTTGAAATTATCTTAACAAACTGGCTCCTGGACTGTCGCTCCCTTCCCCCCTTTTCAGAAAAAGAAAAAGAAAAAAACTATCTTGGATATGAATTTGCTCATTTTAAGACGGATTGGTCCTCCTTTGGTGGCAATAACTGCTTTATTATGTAAAGGTCATGCATGCGGCCTGGAGAAACATCAATCTATTTCACAAGCAGAACCTGATCCAGCTCCGTTAGAGATAATGGTGAGAGGCAGGGAGTCTTTACTCGCACCATGGATGATCTGGTGTTTTCAACGCATAATTCACCCCAAGGCTCCTTTTGACAGCTTTTAATTATGATTGTTTTACCCTGAAAATATGCGTTGAAGTCATAGCATATTTAAGGTGGTCAGGCATCTGTTGTCAATGTTGGCTGTATAAAAATGGTATCATCCGTCAGTTTTTCAACTTTTGCCATTTTAAAACCTGTATTTTTCACTCTTTATCTTAGCTACAGAACAAAACGTTTAAAAACGACAGGAAGTAAACTAACCAGCTGATTCTTCACAATCTGTGATGAAGGATAAAACCGTCACCTCAGGTATTAAAATGATGCATTTCCTTTGGATCCTGAAACATTTACAAGTTTTCAAGTCGTTACAATCATCAGTGTAGATCAGCCGTCATTAATGGACTCCATGAACATAGTGAAATCTGAATCAGTGTAATTCTGTGGCTGAATTTTATTTAGTGTTATAGGTTTAATCAAGGCTAAATACAACTGTAAGCAACCCTTTATGACACTCTACTCTCTGTTGCTTTATTACATAAATCCCATTAAATATGGCAAATATGGTAAAATGTTGAGATGTTTAAGGGGGGTGGGTGGCATAATTTTGCAAAGCGGAGCAGTTTTGTGCTTCTGTCTCATCACTCTGTAATTTAAAACGATCTCAGTATATTTATCTTTATGCGCTTATCTTTGCTTCCCAAAGCCGCTTCTTTCTTAATCTGGTTATGCTAAATGTGAATTACAGACATTGTTTTTCTTAAAATCATTTTCAGTTCATTGGTTTTGATCACATACGTTTCAGTATTTTCTGTTTGAATGATATGCAGTGCTTTATTTTAAGTCTTTAAAAAAATCTATTTTTCGTCTCGTTTGAGTCGTTATGCAGATTGTAAGTCGTCTTTAATGCATAACGTTGCTGCCCGTTTGCATTCATCATACTGTCTGGCATTGGTGGCCACAATCAACCCTGCAAATTAACAGTCTGATGTAACATCAGAGACATAAGACAGTCTTTAACCGCGGCAACATCAAGCTGCAAACTGTCCTCAGATGACTGATTGCTGAAGTTTAGAGCCATTTGCACATTTTCCAAAAACACAAAAGAACAAAAACAGATTGGATGAAATAATCCTTTTCAGTTCTGCAGGATTTCGATCCCTAATTTGAAAGTAATTGGATTTTAGTGAATGAACATCAGTTTTCTCTTTGTGTTGTTTTTACAAACCACCAGGTTGAGTTTGGAAAGGATTTAGTGCTTATTTTCTCCGGTGTGCAGGGAGAGAGGAGAGCAAAAAAAAGGACAGACAATCCGACCAAGCAGAGCAAGAGGTACGAAGTGAGAAAATGGCTTTTTAGATTATGTGTTTTTTTTCATGGTGTTGCAGAGAAAAAGCAGAATACAGGAGGTGAAGGGAAGGGAACCCGATCAGTTGTAAGGAGAAAGCAGAGAGGTGACGGAGAGAGGACAGAAATGTGTGGGCAGAAAGTCACAGAGAATCTGAACATGAGAAAAAAGTGTAAACAATATGCAATATGTCTCACTCAAGAGTATTTATTATTCACACAGCGGCTTGAAATTGATCAGTCTCTTGTAAATTCATACTGCTTGAACTGTTCCACCATTTTTCAATCTTTCCATCTGATAATTGTTGGATGCATTTTCACTCATCCGTCTTTATTCTGATATAACCAAAACAAAACCCAAAATCCAATCTGCTACTCAATGAATACCTAAAATGCAGAAAATAAATAATCTCCTCATCATTATCTTGAGGCCAAAGGAGGACAAAGAACCCAAAAACTGTGCTCAAGTATGACCAGCACTATTTCAACATATTCTTAAAATATTACTCAAGTGACAGTAAAAAAGTATTTGGTAAAAAAGGCGAAACAAGTAGAGAATAACTCATCAAAAACATCAATTATTTAATATTTAAAAATGACATAATCAGACAAACAAAATTATAAAGTTATGTGGAAATTTTGTGAAAAAAATTAAAATAATTCATACAAACAACTTATGAAACTAACAAAAACTGTGTGCATTTCTATATTTGGTGAAATTTTGGCCAGCTTGTTAATGATTCGGTGAAGCTACTCACAGTGGGTATATTACCCATAATTCATAGTATCCATAAAATTACTCAAGTAAAAGCAAAACATATAGGATACAAAAAAAAAATACTCAAAACGTTATTTATCTAGAATAAGCAGTTTGGAGGAGTTAAGAAAGAAAATGTAGAGACTTGTATGGAGCTAAATTAGGGCCATAAAGTTCAAAAGATTAAAAAAATTAAACTGAAAAAAAAACTATATTTGAAACTGAAAAATGATTTTGAAACAGGACAAAATATTTGAAACTTAAAAAGCTATATTTGAGAATGAAAAAAATATTTTGAAACTGAAAATAAAAAAAACAACAAATTTGAAACTGAAAAATTGAAATTGAATAAAACTTTTCAAACTGAAAATAAAATGGTGTGAAACTGATTATTTTTTTAAATTCAGAACTACTTTTTAGATTTAATGTTGGGATTTATCCATTTTTTTTTTCTTCTTTTGAACAAACTTTACGGCCCTAATTTTTCTCCATAGCCTTGGCTTCACTCCGCCTGCCATCCGGCTCTCCCATCACATTTCAGTGACGCTTCCTGATCAGAATATTGCTGCCATTTAAGAGTCAGTTGCTGAGATCAGCAGGTAGTCTGAGCCTGTTTTCATCAGCCTTCACGACACATTTCAGTGTTCACAGCGTCAAGTGTCTGTGCCGGTGTCCTGCGCTGCCACAGCCCAGAAACCGGGCCGTGAAAATGGAGGTGACCCAGAAAAACCCAACATGTAACAAGGAGTGATTCCCCCAGCCCGCCTCCCAGGGCAGAGAGGGAGGCCTGGGCTTTTCCCCGTCTCTTCCTCTTGGCATAACTTCAGCTCAGTGGGTGAGTCAGGCCTGTGGATGTCCCAACGCTGCTGGGTTGCAGCTGCACCAGAGCTCCCGATTATGTCGCAAGTCAAGGGAACCTCAGGGAAAACAAGGGAACGACAGCCGGGTTTGGAAATGTTGTAATTTTGGTTCTCAATAAAGCAGTTGACTGGACTATGAGGCGTAAAAACACCCACAGGCTATTGTTTGTGTGTTTTAAGAATGCTAATGTTTTTAGAATGGATTGTGAAAAAGTGAAGAATCATGGAGGGAACACCTTCGAGGTTGAATTCATCTCTGCTTCCAGTCCAGAGAGGAGCTAATTTTATTAAAATTCAAAGACAGGTGATTGGAGAGAACAACCGCTAAAATCTGACGCCTCTCCATTTCTGTTTACATTTTGTGAACGTGAAAGTCGCGCTCAGTGTCTTCTTTAGAGGTCTTTGTGTTGTTTCCATCAGTAGTTCTTGGTGCAGCGCCACCACAGGTGAGGAGGGTCAACAAGTTTTTCAAAGTGTTTGGTTCATTTTATGCAGTGCGATGTGAAAACAAACCACAGCAGCTGAACCAGACTGAAGACATTGTTTTGCATTTGTTCGGCATTATCAGAGTAAAATAAGGGATGAAGAAAGTGCATGTCATGCTTTTCAGATTTTTCGTTTTTAAGAACTTTTAAAAATTGCACATCCTCTCCTTCCTGCTTCGCCACAATGCACTTCTTTGTGTTGATTTATCACACAACATCCATCAAAATATGTTGACGTTTGTCACTGTGGTGACAAAATGTGCAAAACTTCCAGGAGTTGTGAATCATTTCTGCACGATGTCAGTGTGCAGAAATTAACATTCAGCTCAGACCCGACTCCGGCTTCACGTCGCCGCTGCATAATACAGAAACATATGAGCCTCGGAGATCCTCCCCCAACCGTGACAACTTTATTAGTTTTAAATGATAAATTTCACAAAGCGTGGGCGAATATTTCTCACTGCTGTCACTGTGTAAAGTATCGTCTCAAAGCAAGATATTCCTCATTGTTTGCCAGCTAAATAAAGGTTTATGTAAGTCTTATATAATTATGGCAGCGCCTTGACAAAGAGTTGGAGTTGGGGTGGAGAGTAGGGGGGCATCTGAAGAAACAGAGCAGAATTAAGGGGCAACTGAAGGAGAGCCAAGCAGACAGGCGAAACCTCCCTGCAAGCCGTCAGTGCTAAGCGACCCAGACGGGGAATCTGTCATGTTCCATGCCAATGCGGACAAAATGCTGAGGTATATGACATTTCTTCCTCCCACTCGGTTTTCTGTCAGCGTGTGGGGTGCTGATGGGGCACAAACAGGATTATTGAGCTCTGTTACATAAGCAGTAATGAGGTTAATGTGTCGACTCCACTGATTTGACATCTGAATTTCCCTAAGAACAGCCGATTATTAGACATCATGAGTCAGTAATGGCAAGATATGGTCACTAAAAGCAGAACATAAAAAAATCTGGTTGTTTCTATCAATCTGCCTGTTAAAACACCATGCAGCGAGCAGTAGAGCTCCCAGCTGGAGAACATAAAAATGAGATTCCTCTGTCTCCATTCATGGCTCCTCTGCCGTTCCTCAGCTGCACCACTTCCAATCAATAGCTTCTAGGAAATCGGCGAGCACCCTGCAGTTTGGAGTGAAAGGACTCTTTTGTCAAGAAGAGATGATCTCAAGCTGAAGAAAAGTGCATGTATTTCAGAGGCCTTTCCGCCCGTTGCAGCAAATTACATAATATGCTAAAAAAAAAAAAGAAGGAGATAGAGTGAACCCTGAATGTGCTGGGGAAAGATGCCTCGCTATCTTTGGTGTTAAGTGGATGGAGAAAAGCAATTTGAGACTTGCATGTGAATAAGACGTTTCTCCCCCTCTGGCTTCAGGTGTTTACTGGGACCAATAATTCCCATCTGCACACCAAGTCGCCTCCTCCTTTTCTCCTCTCTGTTGATCATATATCATCACCTGGAGCCAAACTAGTGAGTAGGGATGACTTTGATGTCAACAGAGGAGAAGTCAGGACACTTCTCATTGATTTCTCAAAAACATCGTCTTTGCACGGACATGAAGAATTTAGATCAGAGCCACTGGAGTAGTGGTTCTGATTGTTTTATGCACAATTGCAACTAGGAATCTCTATTGAAGAATGAATCTCTACTGGTTTGTCATCAAGGAAAACATGCATATTAAAGTAAAAAAATAGAACATCTCCACTCTATAAAAGGCAAATCGCAATTGAAACATTTTACTAAATTATCAAAAAGAGGAAAAGACCCATGAAACAAAGTAACTAGATGGATTTTACAGACATCTGGTTTGAAATATGGTGATTTAAGGGTTGTCCAAGCTGAGACTGCCATCTGCTGGTTCCTAAGACAAACATTTGGTTTCATTAGAAAAGGAGAAACGGAAGGAAAATCAGATCAAGAAACCATTTCTATGAATTAAAGTAAGAGGACCGCATGAGAGAGGTCCATCCAAGAGAAGCTTAAAACCACAAGCCGAGACAGAAACTCATTATCTTCACTTCTTAAAACTCATTTTTACTCTTTGGCATTTAATTGATGTATTGTTTTTACTCTGTCATGTCGTTCTTGTACAGCACTTTGGTGCAGTTTTATACCTGTTTTAAAGTAAATAAATTTGACATTGACATTCTGTTTGTATTGAAGTTCAAGCCTCAACTTCAAATGTATTTGTACAAAACATTTTAGCAACAAGGAAGTGCTTTACATCATGAAATTATAATAAACATTAAGAAGACATTAAATTTATCAATAGACATCAAATGTGTTTGTGTCTGTGAATGATCCAAAAACGTTCAAACTGAAAAGCTTCTTGTTCCCTGGAGGAGGAGGGTGATTGACAGCCTGCAGTAGTGGGGCCTCTTTCAGGTGAAGCTTCCTGAGAAAAAAGCTAATAAACGGAGGAGATTTCACAATAATCAGCAACAGCTTCTCTGGAAAACAAACAACAACCAACGATTCCTGATCACCTGGTTTAGACGTTCATTCGAATCCTGTGGTTTGAATAGTTACAGTTTCATCAAAAGCCGCAGATTTTTGATTTGATTTTATTATCTGCTTTCCCTAAACAAGCTCTGATTTTGTCCCATCAGATTTTGCTGTGGATCCTGGAGGCCTGAGGACAGAACCTCTTCTGTTCAGCTTCACTGGTTCGGTTCTGAGTGAGCAGGAAAGAACCCGGCTGTCCTGCAGGATGAAACTCTGTCATGGTTCTGCTCAGGAAACACCAGGCAGTTCAGAAAGACTACTTAAATGGAGGAGCTCCAGATAATGAAATTAAATCAGACTTGTTTAGTGTCTCAAAGAAATCATTACCAGCATAGCTTACAATTTTGAAATTGTTGTGCAACCAGATCCAATATATTAACAACTTAATCCTCATTACAGTCCGCCATGGTGGTTGTTTTCTTCCCGCTTGCGCGTCTCTGAACTCGCCGTTTGTCGAGTATCACCAGTGTAGATCAGCCATCATTAATGGACTCTATGAATTCTGTGAAATCTGAGTCAGTCTAATAATTTGATGGCTGAATTTTATTTAGTGTTATCGGTTTAATCAGGGTTAAATACAAGCGCAAACAACTCTTTACTGTTTAAAACCACTTACCACTTTACTGTTACACTCTACTCTCTGTTGGTTTATTATACAAATTCCATTAAATATGCCAAATATGAAAAAATGTTGAAATGTTTAAGAGGGGGAGGGGATAGCATAATTTTGCAAAGCAGAGCAGTTTTGTGCTTCTGTCTCATCACTTTGTAATTTAAAATAATCAGTAGGTTTATCTTTATGTGCTTATCTTTGCTTCCCAAAGCCATAGGCGGGGTGAATGCGACCTGGCCGTTCAGATTCAGGTCACATCTGAATCGGACATGTATCCCAACAGGCCTGGGTCACATTCGCCTGTGTTGTTCAGACTGACATGAAAAAATCAGATGCAAGTCGCACTAAGGCAAAAAAAAAATCAGAATTGGGTCACTTCAGGCTGCAGTGTGAACGGAGCATTAGACTTAACAATTAAAAAAAACTTAGAGGGTTTAAAAGTGCAGAATAGCTGTACTTTTAAACATAGAAATGATAAGAGGCATGAGTAAAACAGGATGTACTCTGGCATAAAGTAGTAGTAAGAACCAAGAAGAGATCAGATAATAAATGTGATTCTGATTCTATTCTATTCTATTCTATTCTATTCTATTCTATTCTATTCTATTCTATTCTATTCTATTCTATTCTATTCTATATCACCCCTACTTTTCTCAACAGTTAGTCAAACTACATGATTATAAGTTTTCATCAGATTTATAATCAGAATAGTTAAGAAATGCACTGATCCTGTGCAGCAGAGCCCACCTAACCCCACCTGTTGCTCAGGGCGGAGGCAGAGTTTCTCTGAGTTGCTGGGTATAAACTCCTTCATTAAGGAAAGAAACAGTCTCAGGATATTTAGCCGGTGGCTCTCTGAGGCTCTTTTCAGTGGTACTGGATCCGTTAAACATATTTTTACCAAACAATCCCGGTTCTGTGGAAAACCAATTGAAGGTGTGGAGATGTCCCAGCTTATGTCATACATTAACACTTCTGTGTTAATGTATGACATAAGCTGGGACATCTCCACACCTTCAACTGTGTCTGTTTGTCTGTCAGTTCCTGGGAACCGCCCCACACTGTAACTGCAAACATTGTATTTAATTGAAAATAATAAACCAGTTTCATCAAATTGCTAACAACACTCACTTTTAGTTAATTCATTGGACTTTGTGGATGAAAAGTCTCATCACCTCACTCTACTCTGGTTAATTTAGAAAGAGTACGTTTTTGATAATTGTACTTTTTTTTTTTGGTTTGGAATATTTTAAGAATAATACATACACGTAAAAAGTGCTTTAGTTTTTTTTTCTTTTTGTGTTACTTTCTACTTCTCCCCTTACTAAATTTCAGAGGAAAACATTGAACACTTTGCATCACTGTGACACTTCAGCTTAATATTGTTTACCATGGAAAAGTCTGGACTTTATTCACTCATAACTTACAATGCCAAGATGTCTTTGCTATTTACTTTATGTACAGCTAAAAAATGCATCATGTTATTTTAGGTTTGTAATACTTAAATCTCACAACATAACTTTATTAGTTTTTACATATTGCAATAATTGATTCTGTTGAGGCTTTTGGTTAATATATGACGGCAGGGACTGGGTAGCAAGGTGTCCCACAATGCATTGGGCCACCATCAGCAGCAACTAATTAAATCACTTTATTTGTAACAAAAATTGGTTTTAAGATGTTTAAGACAAAAACAGACTCCAAGGCTCCATCTATCCAGCCATTTCATCAAGAATGAAGCTACTTTTCAGAGCAATAGAGCGCTTATTAGCTAGTTTTTAGCATTTACATTTGCATTAAACTGCACCATGAATGAGATGTATATCCTACTCAACTTTTAAACACACAGAAACTTTTAAAATGTTGTTTTCCTATCTTCCTTTAGCTTAATTTAAATAATAGTTTTTATTAAGAAAAAAGTGAAAATAAAGAAAATAATTTTTTGCATAATATTGCAATACAATGCTTCAAATGTTTTAAGTATCAAAGCATTTTGAAAGAAACAAAAAACCTTTTACTGTTCAATATTTTCTGTCAAAGTTTGAGCAGAGAAGCAAATAAAAAACAGAAGCCAGGAAACGTTTCAATCAAGTAATTTCTTATTATATAAGTAGATTTAGTTAACAAAAGGTTTTGGATTTTGATTAAATAATTCCAAAATACTCAGATTTCTTAAGTTAGTCACTGAAATTTCACAAGTTAATGCAACTCAGAATGATCAAGTTAGTCCTGTTCTGTAAACTAAAGGTGTACAACTTGCATACTGACACTTTTAAGTTTCATAAACTTGATTTTTTTTTTAGGCTGTGAGTTGGCATATTTTTTAAGTGTATCTCTGGATCTGAGATGCTTCTCACACATAGAACCTGGACTTCCTGCAACAACTCAAGAAGTCTGACCTACACCGTCCAGCCTGTCCTGTGTTCATCCATCACTGTGTGGTCTGGATCATCCACAGAAGAAGATAGGTTCGGACTGCAAGGAACAGTCCGTTCTTTAGAGAGGATTATCATGGCTCAACTTCTCTAGGACTTGTACAGGTCTAGATGGGAAGAAAGTCAGATTAAAGCTCCGCGGAGCCTCAAGCGGCCCTCGCAGCCAAGCGCCGCTCAAGCCTATAGCCACCGCGGATGTTCCAGCACCGCCTCCCGCCGGCCACCGCCNAACAGTACAGTTTCAATAGGCTCTCGCAGCGCTTAGCTGCTCGGGCCTAATAAACAGTACAGTTTCAATAGGCTCTCGCAGCGCTTAGCTGCTCGGGCCTAAAAATTGGCCCTACGTCATTAATTCAAAGCGCCATGACGGACGTCGGAAGTGATAAATGGAGGTATTTACAGAAGCGTGAAACAGCAAGCTACTTCCTCCTTCCTGACGTGTTGATCAAATTACCGACTTTGACTGAATTCACATCAAATTATTTATATTACTATGTCATAAACACCGAAGCAGCCTTAAAAGCGTACAGAAGGCGAGACGCTATCCAGTTTTTTTTTTTCGTACATGCTAGGCTACATGACGGTGGAGCACTGTTTCCATGGTTACTGATGGTACCTTCTCCTTAAAGCGATATTTGATATTTTTCTCAGCATACATACTTATAAAGTATGTGTACGTTAATATTCTTACCTTGTAAAACAAAAAAAGTCCGCTGCAAATCCCCGGTTACGCTGCCAGTCATTATGATTATGGCTGCTTTCCATCGCCGCTGCGTCTTTCCTCGCTGAAATAAAATGACAAGTTTGTTTTTCACCCCTGTCTGTTTGTGCAGCCGACCGCGCAGCGCCCTGTGACCATTTTTACTTAGAAATCAACTAAATTGCGATATGGGGCTACCAGACGTGCGGTTTTTTTTGTTTGTTTGTTTTTGCCAGGCTTTAAGGCAGCGCATTGATAGTTTTGACGTCCGTTTTGGCGGAGCGGGCAGAGTTTCGAAGAGAGTGACGTCACGTGTTTAAAGGGTCAATAGAAAATAATTAAAAATGAACAGAAGTCTGTGCAAAAGCCTTGTGAAGATATAAACACATCCTGTGCGTAGAAGGATTCCATGCTGGTCTGCCTGAACTTGGCCATAGAGCCATTTCGGAACATTTCTCTTAAACTAATTTCTGTACATCATAAAATCTTTGCTTAATGAGCAGGAAGCAGTTTAACTCCGAGTTATGTTTTTAGTAACTCAAAAGTTCCTGCTCTCACATAAGAGGACCGACTTTACTGGACTTTGACCTGTTTTCCGTGTTCCCACCCGCATAGCCTCATCCAAGCTGTATGCTGAGGAAGGAGTGATCCAGTCAAACCAGCTTCTGTTGAGCAAATGTTCTGAAGAATGAAATTTCAGTTGAGTGGGTGTTATGGGAACATTTCTTAGGTATTTCAGTTCAAGTGTTTATTAGTAGCTATGTCCAATAGGACTGTTGCAACCAGACCACCCCCACATTAACTGAGAGTATAAAAAGGCTGATCCGCCACCTGGTCTTATATCAGCTCAAGCAGGTCTTCAGAAGATCATCTTGGTCAAGTTGAAGTAAGTAAGAATTATCTGGTTGAACAAACAGGTTTGTATTGATGCAAGACGTGATTTCTCCTGAGATTAATGTTGCTTCTTGGTTGTTCCTCTTTCAGGTTTTATCTGTTCTCTAGGAAAACATGGTGAGCTATAAAGTAAACATCTACACTGGAGATCTTGCTCATTTCAGCACTTTCCATGATTTCCGCATCACATTGGTGGGGACAGATGGTGAGAGTAACCCCACGAAGCTCACTACATGGATCCCATCCTTTAAACTGAATGTAAGGATGAAACTCTTTCTACTCATCTTCAAACTCTGCACATTTAATTTTGCTTTGAATTATTTAAACCCTGACCACTTTCCGATATGCTCAGCCAAAGCAGGCTCTTTTATAAGTTTGGTTCACTCCACTGAGGTTTCTCCTCAACCACTGGGATAATTTAGTTGAATCTTGGGGAATTCATTTGAGATGTTTTCCTTGTTTTTTCAGCCATTCACTCATAAGGTGGAATGCACCACACCACTTGGTGAGCTTTTAGCAATCATTGTGCAGAAGGAACACCATCTGGTGTTCCCAAACGGCTCGTGGTTTGTTGCTAAGGTGGTGGTGGAATCACCAATGGGAGACATCTACCAGTTCCCGATCTACAGATGGATCACTGACTGCAAGGATCACTATTTCCAGGAAGGATCAGGTTGGTTCACGTTGAGCACCTTGCAGAGAAAGAATACACTGACACTGTGAGGAAGAAAAATCTCCAACAAATTTTATTGAATAACACTTTTTATTCTTTAGCAAAGTTTCTCAGTCAAGAAGAAGAAAACATCACCCAATTATGTTGGACAAAAGATCTCGAAGAACAGCGTGCCCTCTATAGGTAAGAACCATCCAACCCTTTAATCCTGTCCATTCTTTATACCTGCTTACCCAGCCTGCACCATCAGAAAGGGTTAATAAACCCTCTGAAAGGGGAAACATTTCTATAAACGTAGCTCTATTACTGAATATCGTCAGTGTTCAGTTATCCTGAAAACATGATGTTGATTTCTCCTTTGCTAAAACCAGTTGTCTCTTTTCTGTTTGCCTTAGCTGGGATCAGCCTAAAGATGGATTACCATACAGCATTAAAGCAGAGTCCTATAGTTCACTGCCCCTTGATGCGAGTTTCTCCAACAAGAAGAAAATAGAGATGTGGTTGACTATAGGAACAGCGTAAGATTTCCCTCCCTGGTTTTACTTCCTTCTGAAATGGGTTTTAATGTTGAACTTAATGATTATTTCCATTGTTTAGGCTTGTTGAGCTAAAGCTGACAGAATGGGTTGACCACAAGATGAAGTGGACTAATATTGAAGACATACGACGTCTGCATTGCTGCCATCGCACTGAAATATCTGGTACTGCGTCATCAATAAGCATGTTTCTGGTTCTGGTAGACACTTCAACCTTCACAATTACTATCTACTGACCCCTTGGCATCACCCCATTGATCCCATAGTAATCATTAGGCTGATTCCAGGTTCAGGAACTGTATTCTGTACTTTGACCCAAGGGTCTTTGCTGTTTGGTCAGATTTAGACAGCAGCGAACGGTCTTTGCTAAAACATGAAATCTTTCTCAGAATATGTCTATCAGAATTGGAAGGAGGACTCCTTCTTCGGCTACCAGTTTCTGAACGGAGTAAACCCGATGATGATCCAGCGCTGTGTAACTCTGCCTGAGAACTTTCAGGTGACTGATGAGATGGTCTTCAAGGATGGGAAGCAGAGTCTGACAGATGAGATGAAGGTGGTTATCTGATGGTGAGTCATGTTTTTAGACTGTTAAGCCTCCTGGTAACTAACCTTCTGCTGAAATTTACAAACAGAAAGGCAACATCTTCTTGTGTGACTACAAGATGTTGGATGGAGTGAAGGCAAACATCATAGATGGGAAGCAGCAGTACCTGGCGGCTCCTCTTGTTTTGCTGCACAAAACTGATGACAAACTGATGCCGATTGCAATTCAGGTGAGGTATCCGTCCAAACTTAGTTGCTGGTGATAGATTAGATAGCCCTCGTGCTAGCAGCATAGCACTAAGTCAGGGAACTTTGCTCAACATTTTCAAGACTCCCTGATATCCTCAAAAAAGTAAAGTACAAGTCCAGCTACATTAATTTCTTAGAAGTTTCAGTGAGAGATTCTGCTGCAATATATACAAAAAGTTTAAGTCATACATCATTAGTATATAGATGAGGGAACTGCTGTAAATCTGATAACTGAAGTTCTATCTTAAGTCTGCATCAATGACAGTTTGTATGATAAAACTCATTTGTCTGGACTTAAGGTGTACATGCATTGCTACCTGTATCTGCCACAGATCAGTTTTACATTTTGTATTGGTTCATTAGCATAGATCAGTTTGGGTCATCAAGTGGACCAGAATGATTGTGGATCATTTTCTGTGCTCATCCTGCAGCTGAAACAGATTCCAGCAGAGGACAACCCCGTATTCTTCCCCACTGACTCAGAGTGGGACTGGTTGTTGGCAAAGACGTTTGTGAAAAATGCAGATTTTAACATGCATGAACTCAGTTCTCACCTGCTACGCACCCACCTACTGGCTGAGGTGTTCACAGTGGCTCTGCTGCGCCAAATACCCATGATGCATCCTCTCTACAAGGTATTGTTGATCATTAGTTGGAATGTTTTCACACAAAGGTAACTCTGGTGGTGTTGCTAATAAATGACCTTTTCCAGCTTCTCATGCCTCACACTCGCTACACGCTGATGATCAACTGCCTCGCACGGCAACTTCTCATATCTGATAATGGTATTTTCACCAAGGTAAGTAAGAAAAATCAGAGTCAGGAACTATGTCCACACCTACATCACCAAGTTACAGACACCGTCTCCCCTCTAGTTTGCATCTTCTGGTGGTGAAGGTATGTTCACCATTCTGCGGAAGGCGCTCTCCTCCATGACCTACAGATCCCTCTGCTTACCAGACGACATCTCTGACCGTGGGCTGGAGGATGTGCCCAACTTCTTCTACAGAGACGATGGTCTGAAGCTGTGGGACATCATCCACAGGTACAGACTGTTTGCTTTTAATCCTGAGTTAAAAAAAATGATTCAACTGGAAGTTCTGATCTAGTTGTTGAAACAAGAATTTAAATTATTCTAGAGTAAAATAAGTAGTTATTTTAACTTGATATTGTGAATAAAATAATGGAGAAATGTGGCTCTTTAACCAGGTGAGGACAGTTTTTTTGTCTTGCATATTGTGAAATAATTATTTGGTTTAAATTGCAGCATTAAGTTAAAACTCAATTCAAGATCAATGAACTTATGAAACAATGTTAAATCACCTTCATGAACTTTAGTTTCTGAGTGAAAACCAAAACAACTTCCTTGTGGACTTAAATTGTATTTTCAAGGCAGCAGGTGGATTTTCATTTTCAAGTTAAACCACCGTCACATGTTTTACAGTGTATTTATAAAGTCCCTCTGTGATTTATTGAAGCTTATTTTTGGAGAAAACTGCACCTATAATTCAACCTCAAAGCAGGCAGCCACTTTAAAAAATTATAAATATGTGAAGCTGCCATAACCCTTGGGTTTACTATGAATACAAAATGTTGTACCCTTTTCATTTCTTCTTAGAAGTTAGAATATAAGCAACTGTTGAAAATTTTTGCACAAAAAAAATTATAAAAAGTTGTATAAAAATTTTGAAAAGTATTTTGGAAAACGTTTCTTTCTTTTATAAAACATCAGTCTGACTTTGGACTGATGTGCTGACTGTAAGCTGCAGCAGGAATGAATCCTGAATGTTCCTACAGCTTTGTGAAGGGAACCCTCCAGTATTACTACCAGAGCAATCAGATGGTCCAGGAAGACCAGGCTCTGCAGAAGTGGATCGGTGATATATATTCATATGGGTTCCTTTCTGAGAAAAACACAGGTGGGTAAATGTTTTCATCCTGGCTTGAAAAGTCAACTTTCTATCAATACTGAACGTCACTTTAACTAATTTTCAGGTATTCCAAAGAGATTCGACACCGTAGGCGAGTTGGTGAAGTTTGTCACCATGGTGATCTTCACCTGCTCAGCACAGCACTCGGCTGTGAACGCCGGACAGGTAAGTTTCTCAAACTACTGAAGTTCTGCTGCAGAGCGTCAATCACATCAATGTTCAGGTCTCTGGACACTTTGGGGCTGCTCTTGGTCCAGCTAGAAGCTGAGAGGCAGTCCTATTTTAAAAACAAAGATCAGCGTGTGAAGCAAAGAGATGTCTCTGTCTTGCAGGGGAAGTTTACGTTAGCTTGTTCAGGAAGTTTCTGACTGATCATCGAAGTGGAGATTCACAGGGACGGTTTGGGATTCCTCTTGGTAGCTGTTACCATAGTAACCTGGTCTCAGATATGCATTATGTTAACCGTTAGCATCTGTTTTCGTTTCTTAAGCAGTGAAAGCTGCCATGTTGAGCTCAGCTAGCAGCAGCAGTGGACCTATCATTTCGAGCATTTTAGTTTATGATGGAGTTTAGAACAACAGGGGATTGACAGTACAACTTAGATTTGTCATTGTTGCAATATTACTGGACGTAAAATGCGTTTAGTGAAGAACTAAGTGTTTGCTCATTATTTCATTAGCTGCATCCAGGCTCTCTATAACCGTTTTTTTATGTGGTGACTGGCAGCAGATAATTAAGTGGTTTCAGTAACAGAACAGTATACTTCAGCAATAGCAACATTTTTATGAAACCTTGTTATTACGTAGTGAAAGCTTCTTCAATCATAACAGAGGCTCATATGTCTCTGCTGAACATTTTTGGTTCAGATTTTGTTGCACAAACAACAGTGACAGCTGAGAAGGCTATTCGTAACCTAGCAACCGAAATCAACAGAAGGCAAGAAAGTGACAAAAGACAAAACTAGATCCTGTTAAGTGCTTTTCAAAATAAAAGACTTCCTCTCTCCAAAATCACTTAGAATGTAAATATGTTTCACTTCACCTTTTTGTAATTATGTATCATCATGTTAAATTCAGTGAATAGTAATAATAATCATGTAAATTTAGCTTAGCTTATAATTGTAAATAAGTCACTAATCATGTACTTAACACTAAGTGAACGTAAATAAGTCACAACACTTGTTTCTTGGATGGGTACATTTAATCATCTGGCCATTGAATCTAACCCACATCAAGACTTTTCAGACTTGATGAGTCTGAAAAGTCAAGACTCATCAAGTCAGACAGAGGATCTTGCAGCTGGAACTGATTGGTGTCTGTTGGGTTTGGTTCCTGCAGTATGACTTCATTGGCTGGATGCCCAACTGCCCAGCGACCCTGGAACGGCCACCGCCTTCCAAAAAGGGAGAAGCTACAGAGAAAACTCTACTGGACACACTGCCTTCTTCGGATATTACCGTGCAGTCGATGGCCGCAGTTTGGCTGCTCAGCAAGGAGTCCACTGACTCTGTAAGTAGCCCTGGTTCTGTTAACATGTCTCCTAACTAAGATCTGATCTCCACCGGGTGGTTCTGGTCACAATCACTGTGTGATCCCGGCAGGTGGCAATAACTTTGACATTAACCCCATCAGATTCTGAGAGTGACTATGGTCCGGCCCCAATGCTCATACTTCCACCCTTGTTCCGCCCTTGAGCCCTTCAAATGCACGTTTTTGTTGAAGGGTTTGAGTGCGTGGTCTTTAGCCCCGCCCCATTTGCGCCCTTGGTACACACTTTGGCTAAGACGCACCCAGGTGGACTTTGGCAGAAATATTACCCTCCATGTGAGATTTTTAATTAAAAGGTGGAAATACAGCAGTGGGCTTTTCCTTTTTGATAATTGTGACCAGAACCTCTGCTCCATTCATTCATCATGGAGCAGTCTATGAAAGTCTTTCTGATGATGTGCATTAATACAACACCCTCAACATAATCATCAAATATCACAGATGTATTTTTATTCTGATCTGTATGCAAATAGTCACTGAAACCACGATGGAAACCAGATTAAACGTTCCTCTGTCGTCAACAGGAGTTTCTTGGTAACTACCCAGAGCAGCGGTTTATTGAAGATGTTCCCCTGAAAAACATAAAGGTCTTCAAAGAGCAACTTAATGAGCTGAGTCTACAAATCAAAGCCAGAAACAAAGCACTTGAGCTGGCTTACACATACCTGGACCCGGAGGTGGTGGAGAACAGCGTGAGCGTTTAGGGTTGGATCCTTCATCGGTTCCGGTTCCTCCTGAACAAGACAGCATGGAATAAGTTAGGGTGATTCTGGGTTGGTGGAGGGAAACTACTGCTTGTTATCTTAGAAAACTTAAATGATTGTAATAAAAACCTTGTGTTTCTGTAAGAACGCAGAACCATCAGGAATTAATTGTGACCTTTGAAGCTATTTGCAATGAAATAGCAAGCAGAACCATATATTCTGATTTTTTTTAGATGGATTTTAGAGGTGTAGTATGGTCTTTCATGTTTGGGAGCTTTTCAACCACAGCTTGATTTATGGCTAGAGATATTATTCTGATGTTCTTTGTTCCAGGGAAATAACATGTTGAACCTGATTACATAATAAACTGATTTTAAAATGGCTTCATCAGTGTCTGTCTGGACCTTATTGGGTTTGAAGTTATACAACTTTGGGCATTCATTAAATTCAAGGAAGATATTGGTCAGCTGATTCTTTGCTGGCCAATTTATTAGCAAAACTAAATTAAGTTTTTATTAATATACTTAACATTCATATTTGCCAAGTTAAGCTAAAATATGAGGTTACAGAATAAGAACAGATTGGGAACATCCTAAAATATAGGTTTGATTTGATGTTCCAGTCTGTAGTGTTTAAATGTGTAGGAAGAATCTGAGGAAAAAAGTACCATACCGAGGGCAGGACTGAACCCCAGGAACATAATTTCAGATTGAGGAGTCTGAAAAGACCATATTTTAGCAAATATATTTTCTGAATATGTTGCAGCCTCTAAAATGCTAATACATCGACAAGAATCACCCACAATAGGTTTTAGGCGAGCACAGCTAATGAAAAAAATGAATAAGAGGTCTTTGCTCAGTAGGTGTGTGTGTTTTGGCTCTTAAAAGAGCCGTTGTGTTTGCATGAGCTGCTGCGGCCTCTACGCCCTCTCTCCGCGGATGCGGCGGGCCAGCTGGATGTCTTTGGGCATGATGGTGACCCTCTTGGCGTGGATGGCGCACAAGTTGGTGTCCTCAAAGAGCCCCACCAGGTAGGCCTCGCTGGCCTCCTGCAGAGCCATGACGGCCGAGCTCTGGAAACGCAGGTCGGTCTTAAAGTCCTGGGCGATCTCCCGGACCAGCCGCTGGAAGGGCAGCTTGCGGATCAGCAGTTCGGTGGATTTCTGGTAGCGGCGGATCTCCCGGAGAGCCACGGTACCGGGCCTGTAGCGGTGGGGTTTCTTGACGCCGCCGGTGGCCGGAGCACTCTTGCGGGCGGCCTTGGTGGCCAGCTGCTTCCTGGGGGCTTTGCCTCCGGTGGATTTCCTGGCGGTCTGCTTGGTTCTTGCCATCCTTTAAATTTTCTCTAAACTCAGAGAAAATATGGAGCAGTTCTGAGCCTCGCTGCTTTTAAAATGGAGTAGCAACTGGGAGGCGGAGACGCTTTTTGAGTTTTCAGCTCCTGATTGGTGGGCAGATGCAACTCCGCCTACAGAACCGGCCTTCCGGGCTTTTTGGTGGCTGCTTATTGGAGGAAGCTCCTTTGAAAAAGTCCGTGAACCTCCCATCAATATTTTAGGGCCATGGTCCATACCCCGCTGTGCAGGAAGTTCTTCTGGTTGGTCTGATAGGAGGAATGACTAAGTCACACAGAAAAAAAAATTAACAATAATTAGCAATAATTTAATTATGTAATTTATTTGAGAACCAAATAGCATCCGAAATAAATATTTGAAAAATTAATATCTACAATATATAATTGTATTTAAAGTGCTATGTGAGCAAATATAAAGTATTAAAAGTTACTCAACTCACAATACATAAATGGAAAACAAGTAATCAAGTCTTTTTCCCGATCATACTCAAGACCTGTTCCTATAAACATTTTTATTTGAAGAAAATATATACTCTGTTGATTATAAGTGACGGAATGAGCTCTTATGCGTTGCAGTATTGGCTCTTAAAAGAGCCTTTGTGTAGAGGATGTCTGTGAGGGATGGAGTTCACTTCTTGGCTGCTGCCTTCTTGACTTTGGGCTTAGCGGTCTTCTTCGCTGGAGCTTTCTTGGCTGCTGCCTTCGCAGGGCTCTTAGTGGCCTTCTTGACCGCCTTCTTAGGGCTCTTCGCTGCCTTCTTGATGGCTGCTGGCTTCTTGGCCTTCTTAGGAGACTTCTTGGCAGCAGCAGCAGCAGGCTTCTTGGCTGCTACTTTCTTGGGTTTCTTGGCCGCCGCCGCTGCGGGTTTCTTCGCCGCCGCGGGCTTCTTAGCTTTAGCAGCGGGCTTCTTCGCCTTGGTCTCGGCCTTGCTGCCCATCTTGAAGGAGCCGGAGGCCCCGGTTCCCTTGGTGTGGACCAGGGTTCCCTTGGTGAGCAGGCTCTTAATGGCGGTCCTGACTCGGGCTTTGTTTTTGTCCACATCGTATCCTCCGGCGGCCAGAGCCTTCTTGAGGGCGGCCGCCGACACGCCGCCTCGCTCCTTGGAAGCGGCCACGGTTTTCACGATCAGCTCGCCGACGCTGGGGCCGCTCTTCTTGGGCTTGGAGGCCTTCTTCTTGGCCGCTTTGGCCGGAGCAGCGACGGGCGGTGGAGCTGGAGCGACTTCTGCCATCTTCTGCTGGCGACTCAACAACAGTCAGAGTGGAAATGAGAAACCCGGAGCAGCGCGCGGCACTTAAACACACCATGAGAACCGTGGAGACTCAACCGTGTCCGGGGCTCCTCGCAGCAACATGGACGGCTTCTCTTTGTGTTTTCTCGGCGACCTAAAACAGCTGAAATCTCTGTGTTGGATCAGCGCTGCGGGCCGACAGTGTAGCGGATCCGTAGCGGACTAGTTTCTTTTCGTGTTCAGCTTCTGGAAATCTCTGAAGCTTTCTGCTCTTTGTTACCGGAGCCTGAAAACTGCACCGATTCACGGCGGAACACGCTGATAATCGCTGTGTTTTCCATCCTTTCTCCTCGTCAGATCCTATCATCCTTATCAAATACTGTCTGATCGCTTCCTAACATGTTAGTGTAAAGCCTGAGAATAAAAACAACCAGCCGCGGAGACCCATTTCGTCCTAAAATGAAGATACTGTAGCATCAGCAAACACACTGATGATGGCGTCTCATGTTGTTGCCAGACTTCATAGCAGCGCCAATCAAAGTCAGATTTTCTGCTCTCAACTCCTGAAATTAATAAAAAAGTCACTTCTAGATTATGACTGCGCTCGAACTGAATGAATAAAGTATTTTCTACACTTTCTCAATCTGCGCTGGGCTTTACAAAGTTAGTCTGAAACGGAGTATTGTTTTGACTTCCCTTGTGTGCCTGAATAAAATATGACTTAAACATATGCCTTTAATTGTTTTGCTTCTTAATTATCTCTATTTTAATCTCTTTTTTAATTGCCACATTTTTTATTACATCCTGAGAAAAAAACGATGGGCTTTAATGTATATACGATAACATAGATTGGATGTAAGATTTTGCTCTTCAGTCCAAGTAAAATAGACAGGAAAACAATAGTTAAAGCACAGGAGGAAACAATANACATGTTAGTGTAAAGCCTGAGAATAAAAACAACCAGCCGCGGAGACCCTTTTCGTCCTAAAATGAAGATATTGTAGCATCAGCAAACACACTGATGATGGCGTCTCATGTTGTTGCCAGACTTCCTAGCAGCGCTAATCAAAGTCAGATTTTCTGCTCTCAACTCCTGAAATTAATAAAAAGTCACTTCTAAGATTATAACTGCGCTCGAACTGAATGTTGGTGTCTGAATAAAGTATTTTCTACACTTTCTCAGTCTGCGCTGGGCTTTACAAAGTTAGTTTGAAAGACTGTTATGCGTTTCTGGCTTCCTTTGTGTGCCTGAATAAAATGTGACTTAAACATATGCCTTCAATTGTTTTGCTTCTGAATTCTCCATTTTAATCATTTTTAAAACTAAGCTACTTATTGCCACATTTTCTATTATATCCTGAGAAAAAAAACGAGTGTTTAAATATTGACAGTTTAATCATGGCAACTATCAACGCTCTCACACATAATTTAAACTAGATGACCTATTTTTAGGGACAGATCTAAAGCATGAAGGATATCAAGTCCTGAGGACCAGGGATTGAACTATGGAAAAGAAAATCTCCAATGATAATAACTTCAAGTAAAATTGATAGCAAATAAACATTTTATTGCAAAGTAAAGTTTTTTTTTCCCTCAAAGCAACTTATAAATCTTAAACATACAATTGAACAGTCAATTTCCATTACATTTGTTTTTCATTGAGTTTTGAAGTCATACAGCACCTTGATTATATTCCATAATTCCTTCTGAGAGGAATAAAAGCACATATTCCCACCACTGCAAATTTTATTAAAGAATCACCAACAAATCCCAAAGCATGTCACAGAAAAAGCTTACTTTAGTAATTACATGATTAAAGGAAAATCTGGTCATGATCAGAAGTGGAGTTTTATTTGCCGATTCAGGGAGCTTGTCGTTTGCGTACCATCCGGATCCGGCAGAAGCATCCAAAGCGAACTTTGTAGTTCCTGCAGGTTCCAGTGTTCTGGTCGCTATTGCGGCAAACAAACCCCTTGGTGGGACTGTAGCTGAAAGTGAACAGATGATGCCGAGTTAGCACAAGTTATTGCAAAAAGCAGTTTAGCCAATAAAATCCTGTGATAGTAAACTTATTCATGCTTTGTCCCCATTGAAGTTCAGCGAAATATTTCCCTAAAATTTCAAATTTGTGCCAAAAATGAGTGTAATCTTGGCTTTCATAGATAGGAAGGTAAAAGGGAATGAGTTGTGTGGTCTTTTTAATCTGACTTGTTTTAGGACACAATTTTTCAAAATAAGAGCCACCAGAGGGCGGTAGAGAGGAAAAGAAAGTTGGAGAAAAGACGAAGAAAAGAAATACAAATATGAAAACGTTAGTTTTTGATAATGCATTTTTTAAATCAAAATATAATCTGATTTTCAATCATAATTTATAAAAGTTAAAATAATTAAGATTTTAAAAAAATCTTCCTACTAAGTTTCATATCTCTTGAAGTGCTATTTCTATTATAACTGCACAAAACCTTTCTATTATAATTTTTAACTGTGTATTATTAAAAATTGTACATTTATATATTTTAAACTCCTACATAGCTTTATGCTGCCGTTACAAATGAATTACGCCACTGTCGGACGGTAAGAAATATTTAGATTTTATTCTAAAGTAACTTATTGAAATGTTATTTTTTCAAAGTAAGAGCAAAACAGAAAAATTTCAGTCAAGAAAAAAGACTGAAGGAACGTCCAGCAGTCCAGCTGTGGAGAACATTGCTGCAAAAATCCCCAAAGAACTAAAATCAGAATATATGGGGCAACATTCATGCTAAATGAATGCATTAAATTATTAAATGGTAAATAAAAAACATTTTACACATTTTGTAGCCTGCCAGCAGGAACATGGCATGGAAAGGTTTGGAAAGTCCTGCTGTAGGACGACTTACGAGTAGAAGCTCTCTCCTGTTCTGATGGCTGGGATCTCGCCGTCGAAAGTAGCGGCCTCGATGTACACCGGTTCAGCACAAAGGTCTCCTCCAGGGTTTTCTGAGATCAGGGCGCTCAGGTGCTCCCAGTCCCCAGATCCACTGGGATCGTCTCGGTTGTACTACTTGGTCCAGCACACTGCAGGAGAACGGAGTTAAACGGCTGCACTGCCAAGGTAGAAATTCAAATAATTTAATCAATTCTTAATCGGGTGCTGTAATATTTTTTGTTGAAATTTGCACCATTTTCACAGGAATCAGGTGCGCAGCTGAGGCGAACTTTATAATCAGAGCACTCCCAGTCCGGTTGATCTTGGTTTCTGCAGACAAAGCCGTTTTCCAGATCATTTCTGAAAAGGGAAAGAAAATGCTCAAACATGAATTAGTGCTTTTACACAATTTTAAAAACGTATGTCATTTTAAAGCATTTGTGTTTCCATTGAAATATAGTGAGACATTTTCTGCAGATGGAGAAAACACAGAACTATGTTGAACTAACTAAACTACCAAATGTATTCCAGGAAGTCACAAAAATAAACTGAAACACGTAGTACTACAGGACTCAACAAACATTCTGCTAAAATTTGTCAACATTTTGAGTAATACATTCTCCTAATCCCACCATGTAACCAAAAGTTTGTTTTGACATCTAGAAAAAGGATTAAATTAGTTTGAATGATTTCTTGTACATTTTATAATCGTTTTAGTTTCCCCAGGTTTGTACTTCCTGTTTGTATGTATTCATCCATCATGTACTTGTATGGAGTGAAAATGATCCCAAAATATCTGTGCGTGCAATACTGGATTTGTAAACCTTAAAAATAAAACAAACCTTCTCCTGTGCCCTTAAATGTTGAAAAAGTACACACACACACAAAACTGCATTTACGCACAGATCGAGTTACAAGTGCACGAGTATTTGAGACTCATTTCAAGCTTTGGGGAAGCTCCCAGATTTTATGTGGAGATGATACGTTTACATGCTAGTAAAAAGTGGGCCATTTAAGTTTTGCTCCGTCTTGCTCCCGTGTTTGCCTGGCTATTTCTCCGGCCAGCGAACCATTCCGCCACCCAGTGGTCCTTTTTCAGACCACTTAGCCTCCCGTACCACTCAAAAATGCACAATATGCCTATAAATAATTTTAGGATATTATAAGTGCTGAGATATACCGTTTCCCACCGAACTAACGTGTTTGCCACTTCGGCACAAGCACAGTGAGAAACGTCAGAGGATAAAAACACTAGACTCAGACCAAAACTCAGATGGCCCAGCTTTTACTAACATGTACACGCATCATCCACACACAAATCTGGGAGTAAAATCATCGTTTGCTTTTAGCAATTCAATTTACCGATAGTCTTTTAGCCTTTTAGCTAATTCGATGCATTTTCAGAATTAGCTAGTTTTGGCTAACTCATCGTTCCTGCCAAATAAATGAATAAATTTCAGGTTTTGTGATTAACTTTGTAACCATGCTTACAGATAAATATTTTCCCCGGTCTGACTCGCATCGAGCCCAGAGAGAGTAACAGCCTCGATGTCTACTGGGTCGCGGCAGATCTTCCCCGGATTCTCCCTGCGAAGATCCACGATGGTCTCCCAGTCTCCAGTTCCAGAAGGATCATCTCTATCAAACCACTGCGTCCAGGCCTCTGGAGCAGAAATACTCAGATTAAGGCTCTAAACTATTTACATGCTCTAGTTAAAAATGATTAGAATAAAAACTTGATACGGTGTGATTAACAGCACTGGTACTCACGGACGTGGGAAGGAACTTCACAGGGCGGTCCTGAGGGGAAAAAAAAAAAAAATCTCAACTAAAAAGTGAAACATGAACAGACTTTACCTGTGGATAAAACGTCGAAACCTTATAAACGCTCCAACAAGCGCAATCTAATGCGTTTTTTCCCTTCACCCTTGGCGACTTTGTGCCAAGTTTTTGGCCTGACCCTTGAGTTTAAGTTGAACATAAGCAGCAACAGCAAGCTATGAAAGCAGGATGTTACGCAAGTTTAATTAAAACTGAAGTGCAAAATCATAATTTTCATTTTAACACTAGACATCCAGATTTATCAGCTGCATCACTGCAAAAACTCAATGTTTACCGCTTACCCTTCAAAATATAGAAAGTTTAAGTTCAGTTTTATTTTCAGTACATCAACTTTTATAAAATATCGACTTTATCGCAAGCGCAGTCTTCAACATAACAGATTAAAGTGTCAGGATCAGCGTTCTTCAGACACAGTTGGTGGCTCTTAAAAGAGCCTTTGGGTTGAGTAACTTCCGCAGCGGACAGTTTACTTGGAGCTGGTGTACTTTGTGACCGCCTTAGTGCCCTCAGACACGGCGTGCTTGGCCAGCTCGCCGGGCAGCAGGAGCCGCACAGCGGTCTGGATCTCCCTGGAGGTGATGGTGGAGCGCTTGTTGTACTGAGCCAGACGAGAGGCCTCGGAGGCGATGCGCTCGAAGATGTCGTTGACGAACGAGTTCATGATGCTCATGGCCTTGGAGGAGATCCCGGTGTCAGGATGGACCTGCTTCAGCACCTTGTACACGTAGATGGCGTAGCTCTCCTTCCTGGTCCTTCGCCTCTTCTTGCCTCCCTTGCCGGCCGTCTTGGTCACGGCTTTCTTGGAGCCCTTCTTGGGCGCAGACTTCGCGGGTTCAGGCATCTTCTCCCAAAATGACAAGTAAAGCGGTATACTCGGGAGACTGTTCTTATACACAATACATGTAAATTTAGCTGTGTCGTCCCTTTACTGTGATTGGCTGAGCCGTTCAGCGGGCTTCCAATGAGAGGCAGCGCATCAGTGGTTTGAAAATCCCCGCGCGCGCAAATTCAGTGTTCACAGAACATGTTAAAACTCGGATTAGGAGGTGAAACTGAATTATTGCAACATATGTACTGATGAAGCTGAAAAATCACAACACTGTTTCCTTTAAGACAAGCTAAACACAGGATTTCATAGTAAGACTGTAAATGACTTTATTAGTATTTTTTTGTTTCCTCATTTAAACAATAGTTAATTTTTAACCTTTTGACCGATGCTTTTAATTTGGAAGGGTTTTTAAAGGGACAAGGTTGCTAAGTGATCTACACAAACTTCTGACAATAACTGACAATTAACTGTTTTGGACATAGTGCAGAGAGTAAGAGAGCGTACGAGTCACAGTTAAAGGGAGGTAACTACAGAATAGTCCAACTAAGGTCTAAACAATTAATTAGTTAGCGCTTGGTTGATGAGGGAACAAGATGAGTGTTTTGACAAGAGCATTGTATTTATTGAGCGTAATGTTTATGTTTCGACATGAAATAGTGTTAATATTTGATAAACTGTCGAACAGTTGAAACAGTTGGAATACGTTTTAGTTCATTTGTAATATAGAAATGTTATAGTTAATTAAATACATGTATTGTAAATTTAATGTTATTACATAAAGTCAGGTTTATAGGTGAAGGGAAAAGGTTAAAACCACTAAGAGTTATTAATGGTATTTTATTTGTATGTTTGTAGATGTTTGTAAAGAAATGTGAACCATCAGTTTGAGAGACCATCTTTTCAACCAGGACTCTACAAAGACAAACGAAAAACTTCGTTAAAATTGAGATTCTGCTTCTAAATTCTAGTTGCTGGAGAACATATTTACTATTTACTAGTCATATTCTAAATTTTTGTTAAAAAAAGTTTCACTTATTGTAATGAGTGTTGAACTCTGCAGCTACACAGCACACATATGGAAAAAAACTGAAGTGTTTCAGAATCACTAATACTGTTTTACATCAAACATTTAAAGGAAGAAGTGTAAACAAATGAAAATATTGTAAGGACAGATATATATATAAGAAATATAATGTGATCATTGTAGTGTTGTGTTCTGTGTTTTCTGTGTAGTTATTTTCAAAGTTTTCTGTGTTTAGTCCTGTCCCTGTCCTGTCTTCCCTGTCGATTGCTTCCCAGGTGTGTCTCATTCCTTGATTCACTACGTGAAATACTACTCTTTTTTTTTTATCCTTACCGGAGGGCTTGCTGGACAAGGTGTTTATCTTTTCCTTGAGTTTATTGTTAATAATAGTCAACTGTTCAGTCAGGTTCCTGTAATCTGAGTTATTTTTCTCCAGCTGCATTTTGTGGCTTCTCCAGATGCTTTGGTCCTGAGTCTCTGTTGGAACACGAAGGAAAACAAAATAAGTACTCTTACAGCATGTCCCATCACACAGTAAATATACAAATTTGGATATTTTTTTCCTTTATTTAAAAATAATTACTTTGGACTGCGAGGTAGATGTTTCCAGCCAGTAGGAGCAAACACACCACACCCATAAAAACACAGGCCCATTTGAAAGAACTCCTCTTCACAGACGTTTTGCTGACAAAAGACACTTAAACAAGGAATAAATACCTTAAAACATGTATTTAAAATAAACTATCAAGACACAAACCATTCAGAAATATTTTGTTGCTACAGTACAGCAGCTTCTACACAGAATCAGCAGCGCTCTTACTTTTGGACTGAGCCTGTGAAAGTCCTGAAGGGTTTGGCG